>NW_020955824.1:669117-718316 GCF_003031625.1 Empidonax traillii | reverse complement strand
CTGCCCGGGGAGTGTCCTAACCGGGAATCGAACCCAGATCTCAGCGTTGACAACGCTGTGGTTTAGCCACTGCACCACCAGGGACACTCGCAGGTCCATTTAATGCCACAGCCAAAAGCACAAATCAGACACTGCTGCTGACACCATGAACAATTCTGTAGGTCTAGGAAACCACCGTTCAGCTAGTTTGCATTACAAAAGAGTCAAAGATATTTAGTGGACAAATACAGGTGGAAAGATGCTAGGTCTAAGGCACTACTAATCTGTGTCATATATTAAATTAGTTGCTTAATAGTAGATGGTAAGTCTTCTGGCATAAATTAGTGTAAGTATGAAAAGATACTTTTACCTGGTTCTCAGTATCACCCATGTGATTGCCAAAATACATAGGAAATGTATAAATCTTATGTACCAGAAGAAAAAAATAAGGAATGGCAGGCTAGTAGACTGCATGTAGTAAGCTAGCAGATCTACAGAATAAATTTTTATGAAATACAATAGGAAAATATATTACATAATTTTTACAAAGCCACATGTCTTGCAAACATGCTTTGACTCCTAACCTATACTGGCTCCCCTTTTGCAGCTTTTTTGTCAGTCACCTCACAAGTATAAGCTACATAATTGTTTGTTTCCTACTTAGTATCTTCCAGCACTACCAGATCGGAACAATAGTAATTTAGGTCTATTTTAGTTTAAATGCAAGGTTATAAGGACTGAAAAAAACAAACAAAAAAACCCTGTGAATTTGACACACTCACTGTTACTTAAGAAGACCTTTACTGCATTTGCAGTTTGTGTAATTATGCAACTTTATATTGTAAGTGCATAAACAAACAAAATTTTCTTTCATTTCATTGTGGTTCATAAGAATTCCTCAGTGTCAATGGTACCAAGAGTGAGCTTGTCCTCAGGCCAACTGTTGAGGATTCTGCCACTTAAATCTAAGACTCACCATTAGCAGTTATTGCAGTATGTTTACAGTATGGCATATCTGATGTAGACCAGAAAATGTAAATTATACCTCTGCTCATTTAACAGCTCTTTATTTTAACAGTTCCCAAAATATTCCTTAAAGATGGATGAAATAAAATTAAAAAAAATATAAACCATCTTAATTCTTCTGAAGCCATACAGGACACATAGAAAATTATACATCTATTTAATTTGAGGTTTGCAAATTGAATAGTGGGTCTGGCAGAATAAAAAAGGATTACTTTGAAAAACATTCCATATCAAAAGTAGTTTCATTTGGAATGAATCAATTTCTGCAGCACTGAAATGTCCTGTTTCACTTGTTATCTTTTGGTAGCTTTGCCAAAAACAGGGTAAAAATTTAAAGTTATGATGTAGAAATCCAAAAAGAAAATGCAGTAAAAGAGGAGAAGTACAATACAAGAAAGCTTATTTTTTTAATCTTTATTTTTTATTTCAGCCAGTGGTAAATAGAGACAACATAAAATGGGAGCAGGAGAGGTTCTTTCCTGACAAAATAACTTAATACAGCATAATCCCTAAAATGAGGATTTTTTCCAAGTTTCAACCAAAGATCCCTCTGAAAAGGTAACTCTACCCCAAAACTGTCAAAACCCCAAACAGATCAAAGACAGAGAAGTCACTGGGAGAGGGTAAAGCTCTTTCCTGGCTGGAGCAGCCCCCTGTTTGGAGGGTGATCCCAGTCTCTGCTCCTTCATGTGTCTGCCTACCACCTCACTCCCAGAAGCACTGTCACCTGGGTCATTGCTTTCTGGACAATGGTGAGGTGAGGGGATCCCAGAGTTCAGGTGATGGTTGGTCTCAGGTCGGCATACAGCATGGAGGCAGCAAGCACCTTAAGCACATCTGCACTTGGCTTTGTCTCTGCTGCTCAGTAATCTGAGTAGTTGTTCTCACTAAGCTCCTTTATTTGCTATTATAAGAGTGGTCTTCTTAGGATTCAGCTCATAACTGCTTGCATTGAATTTCCATAAAGCTGGGCAATGATCAAGACTTCATTTTTCATGTAGCTTCAGGGGGAGTGTCTAAAACTGACATTGAAGCTAAGTACAGTAGATTAAAAAGAAACAGCCACATGTAATACATTCTGAGTCATATTGTTGTAACATCAGAAGAACATTCTGAAAACAAGAAATCTTTTCTGAACTCTGAAGAGGTTTATGGTTCAGTATTTGTTATCACAAAGTGGAATTTTCACGCATAATGACAGGAAGCAGTCAAACTTCAGCATGTTTTCCCAACAGCATAGAGAGTTTGTATTCCATTAAACTTAACACAGCATAACATAATTTCTATTCTGGCTAAAGCTTCACCAGATGCTGGTATTTTCTGCTGTGGCTTTTGTGATCCTTATGGCTCCTGCTTGTCCTGACATCTAGATCTGTATCAAGTAGAAAACTCCTTTTCAATTTCGAGGTTCATCTGGATTTCTTTGATCCAAAATTTGAATGCACGGTCCTGAAGTTGGTGTGGTAGGGTTTAACCTTTGAGCACTGAGTACCATCTGATGCTAGATGGTTATCTAGCATTAACCTGAGATATAGCAAATCTTCTTACCTCTTGACTCTGTATCTCAGAGGAGGCAACATGGAGCAAAGGCCAAATCAATCCATGTCAAAATTCAGGGGTAGGAAGTAGATGGCAACTTCCAGTCAAAATCCACCCTCTCTGTTTAGATGTCTTTCATATGGACATTCTTGGATAGTGATGGATGTGCATACTAAGCCTCTAACAGCTCCTGTTCTGCTACATGCTTGATATAATTTTCTAATGTTTAACACAACCTCAAGGCCATGGCAAAACTCGTGTAGGAAGGGCATCTGTGCTGAGCACAAACTGAGTGTAAGGGTGCAAAATCCCACTTTCTGTAATGACAAGATGGCTGACTGGAGGTGAGCTGCTGTATACACTAAGGCCACAAAGCTTAAGACATCTGTCTTTGGATTTAGTTGAGAATGTATTGCTGCTGACTGAGCTGCTAAATTATTGTTGTCTTTAACTCTGTCATGAAGACACCACTGTAACTGTGTGTTTTCCTTTACACTCAGTTCCATACCATGAAGATATTCCATTAAGATAAATATCAGTGTATTTCGATTTTATTTTTTACCTGATTTCTCAGCTGGTGGGATGGGGAATATTAAAACCAGCAATTATGGAGATGAATAAAGCATTAGAATATTTTTGTCCACAAACTGGATGCTTGTAATCTGAAGGAAGATGTTGTGATATTTCCTGATAGGAAACAGTATTCTGAAAGTGTGAGTCTTTTTAGACAGAGCTATTCCTTTTCTAAGAAGTTAAGTGTATTAGAAGTCAAGATGATGTTCAGGACAGCTCAGAATCCCTCTACAGGCTACCAGGAAAACACTCCAGATAATGAACTGGATGATTGTTCTTCTAATGACAGATTAGGCAACTGTTTGATTTCCTTCTTGCATATGCTATACAATCTATGGATAGTAGCTGAGTGATTTCTTTTTTATTTCTCAGAAAATTGATGTGAGATAGGGACCTACTGGTTTTGGTTTATCCTGAGTGCTGCCAGCCAGAGTCTGAGCACCTGCATTAACTTGGACATGAACATTCCCCACAACTACACATCATCCCATGTCCTCCCTGAGCTTCGCTTGTCCATCTGCACTCAGAGGAGATGGAGTTCAGGTCTTACTGATTTTTTTACAGCTCTTACAGTGCCAGGAGACCATCCTCTCCCTTGGTAGTGCCTTGCAGGAAGGTTTGGAAGTGTGTAGGAGTATTTTAACGTAAATTCTATGTAGCCCCAATTCGAGCCTGCCCAGATCCTTCAGAAAACTCAGTCAGATTTGAGTATTTTAAGTCTGAGGTTTCCAGTATGGGTCATAAAAAATAAGACCTTAGTCCAAGTCAGAGTTATGTTAATTCAGCAAAGTGTAACCATCAGTAGGATCTTTTAGCGAATTACAGGGTGAAACTTGTTGGTTACTGGTAGGGTGAAAGACTGATGATTTGAAGCCTTTGTTTATTTCCTTGTTAGGTGCCTCAGAGGATCAGTTTGCCTAAGAAGCAAACAGGTGACATTGTGACCCCTCAGCTGTCCTGTTGAACATGCATAGGAGTCTTACGGCATCAATAAGTAGTAGATATGTATCAGTACGTTAATGATTGCTGGCTCCGCATGTCCAGCTGCTCTGACCCAAGCCACACACCCAAATGAATGACAATGAATGTCATGGTGCCTGCACAGATTTAGTGACTGTCCTTGGAGCAGTAGTTAGCTGAGTCCCCCTCTAGATAAAGAATGAGTCATATTACAGGGTTGGTAGAACAACTGTCAATAGTTTCACTGTGTCACTGGTCCAGAGGCACCAGCCATTTGCATCTAGTGTCCAGTTCTCTTCAATTTCAAGGACCTCTGCATCTGCTACTGGTGAAAGGGGCACAAGCACTCCTTGCAGTCACTTTGGGTAGGTCTCCCTGCCATACAGGGAAATTGCTTTGTCTGCACTTTGAATAAACCAAATAAGGAACAGCCATATACTCATGGAGCTCAAAGCCCAGATGTAGCACAGGATAACAGTGCTGGTTCAGAGCCTGCAGGCATCTGCAGGCCAGCAATCCTTAAAGTGGTTGTGTCTTACTTGAACACACAACACCTTGCTTCAGCACAGGTGTTGCCTCACTCTTGACCAGAAGTCTTAGTCACTTTGGGAACAGACTGCTCTTGTGCTCACTACAGAATCCTGCAAAACTGTAGGTGATAGAGCAGATAGTTGCATCTGAATGGAGTCTTAGTAGTGTGTTGAACTAGTGCTTTGATGCTTAGGTTTGGTTGATGATAAGGATCTGTGTGAAGGTCAATGTTTTGCTTTTATCGTGCAGCCCCTGCACTGATTTCAGAGCTGTTTCTAAAGAGGCAGTTTCTCTTCGGCTATGACAACACCATAGTCTTAACTAAAGACTTCCAATTAAGCAGTGAGTAATTAAGAAGCTACCTGCAAGGGTATTATTTTTAAAATTCTGTCTGAATCTGACCAAGCCCAGATTTGCTGTTTTGCTAAATGTGGTATGAATTTTAACATTTCTCTTAGCATATGTGAGAGCAGAGTTCAAAAGGTAGTATATTAAATGCTTTTATGTAGGAAACTCAGTCAATTACTAGTGGTTCCAAATTAATTTATTTAAGATCAAAGGAACTGCATATAAAAAATTATGGAACCAGCAATAGAAGTGTATAACAGAAAATCAAAGGATTTGCACATGAAATACACACTCATGGATCAACTGTCTATTACTGGATGATAAAGAAAGACCTGACAAAACAACAGCTATTTTTATAATGCGCTATAGTCTATGGGGGAAAAAAGGATGCAAAATGTTAACCATTTTAAACTTACATCTGTATGAAAAGACACTCTAAAATATATATGCCCACAAACAAAGAATTTAGAAATTTGGATAGTTTTTAAAATACTGATGTTGTCTCATGACTCCTAACTAAAACCAATAGCACAGTATGCTGAGATAATCAAGAGCTGAATGGAAAGCAGGTCTCTGATCCAGAGGAATTTTTGAGAATCTCAGTCAGGACAAAGAGAAAAAATTCAGTGCGATGTCGTAACATAAAAAAGACTTTTTTAGTCAAAACATGATTTTTTTTTCTGATAACTGACTTCTATTTTTTAAACCTTTTTCATGATATAGTAATGAAAATTGCTGCAAAAAAATGCCAAACAAACAAACAAAAAGAATCTTACATCAGAAAAGAAGACTTTTGCTTTATGTCAGAAAAGAAGACTTTCCCTTGACAGAATAAAAGCAAGGTATTTTGACAATTTGGAATTTAAATTATCCTGACTTACTAAAACCAATCCTTTTCAATAGCTTCAGTTTTGACATATGGAACTTTGTAATGAAAAGTATTTTTACAGGAAATGTTCTAATTAGTTTTACCTTTCTTTTCATGTCAGTGTCTGATGTAAGACATTCTAACATAATAGGAATTCTCTTTAGATTTCTAAAGCATCAGCTGAATCATTTTCCATATGTTAATTTGGTTTATGATAGATTACAATCAGATTTGCTAATTATACTTTTCCAGCATCATCTAGGTTCGATCAAGAATACAATTGGATGGTAGGCAATTACGGGATGTATCTCAGCACTGATGTTATTTGTTAATGGATAATTTTGACGTTATCTGAACCAAGAAATTTATTATAACTGATCAAAGGATTTTTTTTAGCCTACCTGGAACTCCATGACATACTGAAAGATGCAGATGTATTTACCATAAATTCAGTCTCTATGAATGCAGAATGACTGAAATTTCAAGGAGATAAATATTAGACTGATGAAACCCCTTCAGAATAAAACACAAATCAGAAGAAGAAATTTGATGATAGATTTTTAATGGCACCAGACCCCCATCATTGAGATTGTCAGAAAATTGCAAGTCCTATGTAGGGATGTAAAGACTTTTAGAATACCAGTTTCTTCAGCTGAGAACAGAGATCTTCTAAAATAGTGACAGTGTAATGTTCAAATATATAGAAATGAATGCCTGTGTCACATGAACGATTTATAACATGAGCAGTAGAACATGTCATTAGTATTTATAAAATGGAAGCATAGGAAAAGCCTTTAAATAATCCAGTTTAAATTGGCTCCACTTTTCAATGTTAATATGGTAGTTTTTCCATCCAGAGGTATGTCACACATAAAAATTCATTAGTAATGCCAGCTAAATCCTAAACCATATTACTGCTGATGCCTATAGGTGTTACCCAGAAGAACTGAAGTCTTTTTGTGGAGGAGTGTTTAATAAGAAAAGGCTGAAGTAATCTGGCAAAACAGCTTCCTTTGCGGTGTTAATTTTCTCATATTTTGGAAACCTGTCTCATTTTCACAAAAGGATTCCCAAGAAGTGTCCTAACACATTTTTCTCACACTTTCAGATTATAGAGAGCTTATCTTGAGGAAATTGAATACTTCTCACTCCAGTGATGTGAATATTCACAGTTCAATCCTGGTATCAGTGACATGGAAACAACACCCTTGGTCTCAGCTGCAAGTCTCCCTTCTTTGGGCCACAATTACACACTGTTGTCAGTCACCTCATACCCATATCTGTTGACATTAATTACAAATACTTCTTCGTTCACTGTACTATCTGTAACTACCCTAGGGTTTCTAGGGTGTAGAGTTGCTCCCCTCCTATACCAGCTGAGAGCTACAGTTTCCCTTTGTAATAGGAGAGGACACTGGAAATGCTGTAAAGGAAGCACACCTGATAAAATTCAGCTTATTATTATGTATTATCCTATGAAGTTTTCAAGCTTGTAGGCATTAGAAACCGGAGAAAATTAGGTGCCTGCTACAAACAGCTCAGAGTCCCAAACCACTGTCATATCAGTGCAAACATATAGGAGAAATATCAAAAACTGTAACATTCAGAGTTGTACCGATAACGACCTGGAGGTGATCTTCATGGATGAGTGTGAAGCAAAACATGTTACAGGAGGGAAAAGGTCATGAGAAATATGATTTATGCATTTAATTACCTTAGGAACAAGTTTGTGAAGGTCTTTTCAATGATGTCTTCTCATTCCAGATATTCAGTGCAGGCATGCTCATACTTTGTAGGCAATTACTAGATAAGCTCTGGTAGGAAGTCACAGAAGCATCTTCTAGAGGGGAACAGTGGCTTTCTGTAAGAGGAAAAGCACCAGAGGACATGTCAAGTGCAGAATTCTGCCAAGTAAAGTAAAAAGCAGCAGTTGGTATTTCCCCTGGGATTCTGTACAGAACAATCAGGACTTATCAGGCTATCCAAACCACTGGGATTCTGTTTATTTTTCCACCAAAAGAACAGTGTTTCTGTTGAGTTTGCCCAGATTTTGAGAATCAAGCAATATGAATCACAGTTCTGGGGAAGCTTAAAGATTTGTGATTGCACAATGCTAGTCAAGAAATATTAAAACTACTGCAGACACAGATAGACTGTGAAAACACAGCAGAAGCCTCTGAAAATGGAATAATTTTTATGCCAGAACAATTATAGTGTAATCAAAGTTTCATTATAAATGAAACTTCAATTCCCACATTGCACATATGAAACAATTAGTGACTTTAATTTGCCTTGCTATAAGTGGAGGTTTGCTATAGCTGAGTTTACTGTGAAAATAGAGTCAAGTAATTCAGTCATCACATTACCTATTTTTAAATGGACTATACACAAATATTTTATAATACAAGCATCTATTGTCTTTAAACCAGCACTAAAGCATAGCTTTCTGTAGAGGCAACTTATTCCCCTTTGTCCCTGAGAATATGTCAAATGTTCATGTGGACCCCACCACTGCTTAGCCCAAGCCTTAGAAGCAAAGACTGGCAGTCACCTGGGGCTATATTGCAAAAATCCACCAGCATTATCACTCAGTTTGCCTTTCTGCAGGGATAGATCATGATTTAGTTCATCATAATGTGTCAGTGTTACACTGCCTTGGAGAAATACCACTTGCAAACACGCCTACACAGACAGCTCATACCGTGGGTCTGACTACAGTGGGAAGTGGTGGAGCTACAAGTTTAGGAGGGAAGCTACAGAGGCTGGGTGGATCTTGGCTCTGTCTCCCCTACATGGCAGCCACTGTAACTGAACCGCCTGTGGGTTGTTGCAATTTTTAGATTTTATGAGCTAGTATTAATAAGCTATTTATCCATGCCCCCTCCCCAGCGAAATGAAGGAGTAATTGTGACTCATCTGATACTTCTGAGGGATCAGGTTTCTTGGAAATATTTCTAAGTTGACATTGGCCATATCAGAGTCTTTTCCTCATCTTTGTGCCATAGAGTCATAAGAAAGCCCTTTCTAGATGGACTACGTGCTATTGGTTACATGCTGTTGACTCTGTACCACTGAGTACCTGTCTTGTTTCTATATGGCAAGGTAGAGTGAAACAAAGGAATTTTAGGTTCCAAATTACATGTAGTTATTTACTTGACTGGAGTAGCTGGAAAATTTCCATTATACTGGATTGCATTTTTAAATAAACAGAGGGAAATTATTATGGTACAGAGAATGTAGAGGCACTCATGTGGAACACACAGTGAAGAAGTCCCAAGAAGATGTATAGAGGTACTCCCTCAAGGGCCAACTGGATAGGGAAAGGGAGCAACAAAAGCTGGGTGTGGCAATCACTGGGTTTCATTAGGGCAATCCAGTACAGTTCATGCCTAATGGCTCTGTGGTATGAGAAAAAGGCAACAGAAACGAACCAACACCCTGGGAGATGAGCAGATGATAATATTAGCAGATCTGCAGACAAAAAAAAAGAAATCCCTGCAAAAGTGAAGGACAATGAGAACTCACACCTAACTATTGTGACAACCAGTAGATTTTTTTTTTTTTTGCCTAGAGGGATGGTTGCTGTAATTCATTTCTCCACCTGCTAGTCAGAGCGAGCAGATTTCCTCAGCATGAGAACTCCAGCATGCATGCTGGGCCTGATGAGGAAAATGAACAGTATCTCTACCTTGACAGCAGTAGCAAATGTCCTAGAGAAGTGTGTGTCCTAGAAGTGGCTTTTTTTCCCTTTTTTTAAAAAAATGCATGTTTGAATGAGCCTGTAATAGAAAGCTTGTACTACCAAATCCATGCAAAATGACGGTGTCCTCCACAAAGCATGATTATTTTTGATATCATCTAAACCCAGTAATGATTCCACGTTTGAGCTGTCAGTGGTGGAGAACTGAGTCCAAGCCTTCTGTGGGTAACTAGGTATTATTAATGATGTTGAGTCCTGGATTTCAAGCCAGGGCAGCTGCTAACCCACTCCAAAACCACCATGGATTTGTTTAAATCTGTTCCGGCTTGGATCTTTACCAATTTCTGTCCTCTTAGGAGCGGTATGGTTCGTAAATCCCCATCCCTGCAAATGTTATGACACAGTCCTACCCTGGTGGATAGCAAGGGAAGAAAGTATGATTGAAATATAGTCATGATCAGACCCTTATTTCAGTTTTAACACCTTTTTTTATTTGTCATTGGCAAAGGTGTTTTGCAGGGGCTTTACTTCCCTGCAGGCTTCCTTTTACCTGACAAGCTCTGTCTGTTGGCACGGATCACACACCCAGCAGCAGCTTGCTAGAAGCTAGGAAAATCCCACTGATGCTGGGCTGTGGCACTGAAGTGCTGTGTGGAGGCCAGTGCCAGCAGTGGCCAGGGTGCTGTGGGTGAAGCAGAGAGAACTGCAGGCAGAGTGGGCACAGAGAGCTCATTCAGCCCTGGCACTGACTCTGGCAGGCTCTGCCGTGAAGGCACTTATGGGATTGAAGGAAGGTTTTGCTTTGTGAATGGATTCAAGGAATGAAAAAAGGAGCCAGGGAAAATTATTGACTCAGTAAGCTTTCCATAAAATTCAATTTTTGCCCCTAATGCTTTTTGGCTCCCTATCTCTAAAACCCTTACAGATCAATCAAGATACAGTTAAGAAATCTAATTAAGTGCCTACAGTAATAATGATGACCTTCTTCTATGCTTTTTTTTTTTTTTTCTAGATTGGACTTCTCTGGGAAAAACAGAGTCCTGACACAAACAAAGCATCTCTGTCTATTCCAGTGAAATTATGCTCGCTTTAGAACGAGATCTCCTCTTTCTCTCTCTTTTGTGAATGTCATGTTTTATTTCATTTCATGGTTTCATGTATCATTTTATTTTCATCCCTCCTCTAAGTAATACTCAAGGAAGTAAGATGCCTGAAATAATCAAACAGCAAAAGTCAAGTATGCAAAAATTAAAACCAGCTACTCACTTAGGCACTGTAGCTGAACCAAATGATCTTGGTCATGGAAATTTCACAGTTTGAATTCTGCTCAGGTCAGCAAAAAGGAAAGCTCATTATTTTTTGGTGATTGTTTTGTGACCTGTAGGATATAGATGGATGTTTTCTTTCTGTGGGAGGTTTTATATCCCTAGCTCTCTGTAGGCTAGAAATGGGAACTACATACAGCTGCACAGAAGGGGATTTCAGCTCACCTATAAAATATGGAACAATTGCTTTCAGGCCTGGAAGGAGTTCAGACTATCAGACCTTAAAATTGCTTCTGTTTTTGTATATTAATAAAAACTGTTGCAAGCTGTTTTTAAGAAGTTTGAAGTGCTAGAGAGCAGCTGATCAGGGATAGGGGTGGCAAACACAGGTAGGAACTGAAGGACAAGGTAGATGCTGCCACAGCCAGTAGCTAGAGGAGCAACCACAAAATTGTCAAGAAGTGCTCTAAGGTAGAGCTGAAATGAAAGCCTTATGGACACTCAACTGGTCTTATTTCTGAAGAGAGCATAATAACTGGAAGGGTCAAATGTTCATTCTTCTCTCTTCACTTATCACTTTTACTTTTTTGAACTCTTCCTAGGGTACTTTGTTAAATGAGCTGTGCTCTTCTTCATCATTGGATATCAGGATAAAATGTAGTTGCTGGAAGCTATCCACCTTTCCCTGCCCACAAAGGAAGGGAGGGGAGCAGCACTCACAGACTGGTCAGCTGTGTGAGTTAAATACTACTTACCTTAACATACCATAGCATACTAGAAATGATTTGTAACGTGGTTTTGGACCATGCTTGAGGTTCTTTGAAACAACAGCAAAGGGAACCACATAAAGGGCTGTGACACTAAAAACTGAGAATTCATACTGAACTTTTCTTAGGCAGCAGCAGCAGATTTAGTCTGTTAAGGCTGTAGCTGATCAAACTTGGGCAATCACCAAACATATGAAGTTCAACAAGGGAAAGTACTGGATTCTGCACCTGGGATGGGGAAATCCTGGGTGTTCATATAGACTGGGGAATGAGATGATGGAAAGGAGTGCCGTGGAAAGGAATCTGGGGGTCCTGGTTGATGGCAAGGTGAATAGGAGTCAGAATGCCCTGGCAGCCAGGAGGGTCAACTGTGTTCTGGGGGGCATCAGGCAAAGCATCGCGAGCCAGTCAAGGGAGGGGATTGTCCTGCTCTGCTCTGCACTGGAGTGGCCTCACCTTGAATATTGTGTGCAGTTTTGGGCACTGCAATTAAGAAAGATATTAAACTGTTAAAGAGTTTCCAAAGGAGGGCAAAGAAGACAGTGAAGGTCTTTAGGGGAAGCCATATCAGATGTCGCTGAGGTGACTTGTTCTGTTCAGCCTGGAGAAGAGGAGACTGAAGGGACCCCTCATTGCAGTTACAACTACCTTGTGAGGGGAAGAGGAGGGGCAGGCACTGATCTCTTCTCTGTGGTGACCAGTGACAGAAATGGAGGGAATGGCCTGAAGCTGTGTCAGAGGAGGTTTAGATTGGACAATGGAAAAAGATTCTTCACCCAGAGGGCAATTGGGCGCTGGAACAGGCTCCCCAGGGAAGTGGTCACAGCACCAAGCCTGAAGGAGTTCAAGAAGCATTTGGATGATACTCTCAGGCTTATGATGTGACTCTTGGTGATCATCCTGTGCAGTGCTAGGGGTTGGACTTGATCCTTGTGGGTCTTTTCCAGCTCATCATGTTCTGTGATTCTGTGATTCTTGAAACTCATCAGTGTAATCTACTTGTTCCCTGATATACACTGGACTGATTTACCACCAGTTATCTGTTCCATTAGATTTGTATGCCTTTAAAAGCAGGGCCAATTATTGGGATGCTGTGTTCATAAAAGGCACAACAGAATAAGAATTCTGGTCCATGCTTAGTGACCTCTGCATACCATGTCAGGCTCAGTTTATGTTATTCTTTCAAGAAGATCTTTAATAAAAAACCCTCCATGCTCACCTATGGGGCTGCCTCACAGGTAGTCAAATGCTACCATGTGTTTTACCGGTCTCCAAAATTATGTAGCTAGAATATCTGTGTATTTCTTTCCTGACTGCCCTAACAAAAAACATATTTTATGATTGGGTGAGTATATGACAATTTAATGGAAACTGCTAAAGGTCATTAAAGTGTGAAGTACCTGTAGGACTTGTTTAAAGTGTTTGGTATATCTGGCAGACCACCAAGTTGATGAAAGCCCTTGGTGTTTCATGAAAATCACAATAAAGCACCACAGAGGGGGTTGGCTTGGCTCAAGTTCTTATTTTCCTACTCAATTTTTATGCCTTTTGATTGATGTTAACTGCACTGAATATGGAGTTTTATGCTTATTTCAAGTTTAATTATGAAGCCATGCTTTTGGCATCATAATGAAGTGGAACATTTTTTCTTAGAAAAATATCTCTGACTTTAAATCTTTGACTATTGGTATAAAACCAAATGTGTAGTCTTCCCTTTTGTTCCTCATTATGATTTTTGATCTCCTATGCTAGATATAAGCTCTGTAGGCAGAGTAACCCCCTAATATCTCTAGTTTAAAAAAAAAGAAAAAAGTTTGCAAATAAAATCCTTTGAGGCCACAGAGCCATCAGGATTTCAGCTGAGTAGAATTCTCATCAAAATATGGATATCCTGGAGAGGCCAAGGAAATCTCTAAGTGATTCAGGGATAGTGTCCTAGCTCATTCCCCTTGCAGCAATGCACCAGCCTCAAAAAAACCCCAACTTCTACAGTACTTTAAAACTATCAGGCTACTTCAAAAGTAGTAGGATTTTTTTTTCTCTATAATGGAAATATGCTTAAGTGCATAGTTTGTTCTGATGAAAAGAGGCCAACACACAAATAAAATAAATAGTAAAAAAGGTCTGCAGGTCAAGACCTTGGCACCAGGACTCATGAGATGCATTCACAGGGGAAGTAGCCACCCCCCAGCAACACGCTGGGTGCCACATTTAGAAGGCTGGAAGGAAAATGGCGTTTTGGTCAGCAGTCTGGAAATCTTATAGTGGAGGTAGAGGCAACACAAATGCTTTTGTGAAAGAGAAGACAGTGCTGAGCCCTCAGGAGAAATATCTGAGGCTGAGAGACAGATCAAAGCTGTGGCTGAATAGATCAAAGATCTTAAAAATAAATGTATGTGCACAGCAAGCTGCCTGGTTTGCCTGAGTGAAAGTCCTTTTTTGTCGATAGTTTTCTTGCACGTCACATTAGCCGATAAAGCACGTGCTGCTCAGAATAGAGTAGAGATGCCACCACTAAAAACTGGGTACTCGCCATTATGTGCATCTCTATCCATAAGCACCAGAATATAGCTGACAGCTTCAAAGCACAGAAGAGGATTAACAAGAGATCAATGAGGCTGAGGAACAGGCTACAAGGTGGAGGAGAGTAGTGCTGACTTCGGGGAGGCCTGGCTGAGGCATGTTGAGAATTCCATATTTTTTGAAAATCCCCTCAACATCCCTCTAGCTAGGCACGCTGAATTGCTGGTCAGTTTTCAAAGACTGGGCTGAATTGCTCCTTGGTGAAATTCATTAGCCCCAACAGAGGAGCAGAGTGGAAAATTCCCTCTCTCCTTTCTCCAGTGACAATTAGTTATATAAAGTGAAACAATTCTGATGAGATATTGGCTTTTCAGCCCACTGCTTCTGACAGTCCTGTAAGAACACTCAAACTCAAAATTATGTCTTCTGTGCTGCTTGGACCTTAAACTGCGCTTCACAAGAAGCATTCACATTTCTGACCTGGGATGGGGTTGTACCTTCCCTCTGCAGTTGTGGCCAGAATTTTCATAATGGGCCCAAGAAATATTTCTTAGAGTGCTATTGCAGCCACTGAGACTGCTGCAATTAAAGACAATGGGGAAAGGCAGGGAAAGGACAGAAAAGGACTGAGAAGGGAATGGAAAGGATAGAGAGGAGAAGGTATGGGAAGGTTTGGGAAGGGAGAGGAGAAAGAGAAAGGGAAAGGGGAAATGGAAAGGGAAAGAGAAAGGGAAAAAGAGGCTTTAAATAAACAACATGGCACTTAGTAAGAGAATTACATGCTTAAGAAATTCCGATTCTATATGAGTGCAGCCAAATAAAATCGTTTACAAACTGTTATTGAGGGCTAAAGGTAAAAAGTGGGGAAACACATGTTGCTGACTTGTAAAAAGGTCACAGCCTACAAACTCCTGCCTACAGACTCCTCAACATGGAGTCTCAGAGAGGTACACAGGTTAGAATACCAGTGTGATTTTCTGGGGTACAACCACAATACTGGATGTAAGTTCATAGTTTCATGTCTACATCCAATAAGAAACCTCCACTGGGGTAGGATATATAGTGTAAGTGCTCTTTTTTTTCAAGGATCTTCAAAAAAGGAGATAAAAGGGACAAGGAACAGTGACAGGATATCTTCAAGGGCCAGTGAAAATGGTTTCCATTGAAAAATGTGAAATGCTCAGTCTACTTACCTAACCATAAAGATGCTTGAGAAATGCTGGTTTACATTAGACCAGTATGCTCAAGTGTGCTTTTTACTACACCCTCACAGAGAAGGGCTGGACAAGAAGCTATGGCTAGAATCAGAAGCCAGATCAATACTAGAAATTAGGTCTTTTCTTGAAACTAAGGTTTATTAACCTAGGACATAGGCTGAAGGGAAGTTATGAAGAGTTTATTTTACTTTTTTCCAGACTTTGATGGAAAATATCGCTAAATTAAAAGATACTTTACAGTTTGATTAAAAACATGTTATTGGATTCACTGGACTTGGTGAAAATTAATTCAATTGAATTTAATAAAAAGGATGTTAAACAAGGTGTCGTCTCAGGATCCTTTCAGTCCTTTTCTTTCTGAAATGAAATAACCCCTCTGGTTTTAAAAGCTATATATTTATATTTCTACAAAAATATCTGAACAAATTAGTCTGTGTCTGCTTGTTTCACATTTATCTGCATCACATGTAGTAAATGTATGTTATTAGGAACTGTGGGTTTCCTTTAAGCTCAGTGAACTTCACAGCTGTCTATAGCACGTCCTATCACATAACCCAGTGTTGCATTGATCATCAGATGGGCTTTTTTCCAAAGTACCACCGTTTAAATCATTGTAAGGAGAGCAACATAAGAAAAACATTTTTTCAATTGACCTGTATCTCGTCTCTTTCTACTCAGAGACTGTCCTCATATAAAATGACAGCAACCCCTGTCACTTTCCCAAGGGAAAGATATTGCCTTTCAGCACTTCTTTCTCTGAGCCTTCTGACTATCCTTTGTATGGTTATTTGTGTTTGGCTGCTCTGCCTGTGCATCTCTCCCTCCCTCTCCCCCTCCCTTTCTCTCTCCCTCACCCCCTCCCTCTCTCTCTCTCTCTCTCTCTCTATCTCTGTCTCTCCCTCTGTCACTCTGCCTCTCTCTCTCTCTCCCTCTCTTTCTCTCTGCTGTTGCCGAACTGCAGCTCCCACTGGAATTTGCACAATCGAAACTGGCTCTCATCTCAAACAGCAGTGAATCACACCACCTGAAGAAGAAGAATAGCATATTGAGTACAGTAGCCTGTCCGCTTACACAGCGTGTGGTACCAGTAGCACCCACAGGATGGATGAACCTGGGTTTATGTGAGACCCACTTAGCCTGAGATTTGCTACCTGCGATCTGAAAGCTGTCAAAGGATTTTACAGGAGTGTGTTTGGGGGATGCTTTTAAGAAGCTAATAATAAGCAGCATCTGAAAGCTGGAAAAGGCTCCTGCTTGCTGCTGCTGCTGCTGCAGTAGCTGGTGCAGCAGCATGAGTGTGTAAAGGACAGCTGACCGAGCTGTGCCGGTGAGTCTCCCGTCCTGTTCCGTCTTCATTAACTGAAAGGATACAGAAGAAAACAGATGCACTAAGCAAGTGCCACACTGGCACACTGGATCTATCACTGTGTACCCTTCCCTGTGAAAAATGGTCAACAAAGACATGAATGGATTTCCAGTCAAGAAGTGCTCAGCTTTTCAGTTTTTCAAAAAGAGGGTAAGATTTTCCTTTTTTTCTTTTTTTTTTCTTTTTTTTTTTTTTTTTTTTTTTTTTTTTTTTTTTTTTTTTTTTTTTTTTTTTTTTTTTTTTTTTTTTTTTTTTAATCGTTGCTGCATTTGTTACTTTGTTAGAGCAAAGAGAGAGTCATAGAAGAAGGAAGGTGTTTTATACTGGCGTCCTACTGTAGTGCATAGGCAGTTCAGCTGAACACCAAGGGCAATAGCACCGTAGGTGAAGGGGAGCTGGGGAGGGGAGGGGAACGAGGATGGGAGACTGAAAGGCATTACGTCAGCAGTCTTTGCTATGGAATGTATATCTCTATCGCAGCTGACCACAGGGCTTGACGCAATACAGCCTGCTATACACACTGGGGTAATACACTCCAAGGCAGAGTGCGAGGTTGTTGCAGCTTGTCTCTTAAGACCCTCCGACACATCCACCTAGGGTTACAGATCCCTCCACACCTTGCATTCACTTCCCTGAAGTGCGGCATTCCACACCTCCTTTCATCATCTCACTGAAGGGGGGGGGGGAAGATAACAAATTGGCATTTGTGAGCTCAGCAAAATACTTCACAGTTCGTAATTTGCCAGTGATCACAGTTAATGCAGGAGAAAAGAATGAGACTGATGTACACCGGGGTTTGGTTTTCTTTTATATTCTTTCACTTAGTCAGATATATCAAGATTTAGAAAATATTGGCTGTGTATTTTATTTGATGATTTCCTCAAGGAAATGCAAGTGTAACTCTTTACCTCATCACTTGAGTGCAGTTCTTTCCATTTCTTTGACTCTATTACAGTGACAGTACTGCGCACTCTTCCTTTAACTTGAGTAACAAAGTAATTTCCATGAGACAGCAGGACAGGTATTCTGAGTAAGTCTGGATAGACACAGACAGGAGAAGCAAAGCATCAGAAAGAGATTGTTAGCAAGGACTACCCTATGGAAAGGATTTCCTGAATGATTAAAAGGACAACCCTCTCTTTAAACAGACTGGAGTAGGAGCAGATAAGCTGCTCCATTCACTCATTAGTTCATTCATTCATTCATTCATCCCCATTCATTCTCTCTCTTCCTTACGCCAAGAATATGGTCAGTCCATTTAACCCTTCAGGTAAAGGAGTTACACCAGTAACTAATTTGAAAGCCATGGTCAAACCCTTCTGGGCACCAAGATGCCACATTTAAGGGTAGATGTGGAAAATACTAGCAGGATCAATCAGAGGAAAAAAGTGCATTGTCAGCCAACGTTTGTTGCTTCCAAGGTGGTTTGTAGAAGCCTCAGATAACCCAAACACCATGGAAATTCAACCTATAAAAATAGTTCTTATCCCAAGCTGCTTCTCATTTAAGAACATTACTATTGGCATATGTATGTCTGATACGCAGCTCACCAGAAAGGTTTATCTGTTTTTTTTAAATGAAGGTTTTAATAGAAGTGTATTCTTAAAGAGGGAAGTAATTGGCTTGCAGTTTCCGTATGAGGTTAATTATTGTCTTCTATTTCTGTTTAGAGCTGACAAGTTATCACTGAAAACTAATTTTGTTCTAGAAGAAGGGAAGATTGTGGTTAGTGGTTTGTTTGTGGGTTTTTTTAGGTTTTGTTTGTTTGGTGTGAGTTTTTTTCAGAGCTACACTGGTAATAAGTGAATTTTTAATTGGCAGATATTTTTGTAGCCATATTTGAAGAAACTGGCATACTGATATGGTCCTGGACAGTGTATAAGGACAAATAGCTGTCCTTAGTTTCTGAAGGTTTTCATTTTATCAGGTGTTACCTCTTTGCTATTGTGATGAAGATAGATGAAATCAGTAAAACCAATTTAGAGACACAAAGAAGGAAATTCTCTCCCTCTACATCTCTGTCCATAGATATATGTATTCATTGATGTTTCTCTTACCCCTATTGCCTTCCTCACAGAAAATCCTCTGCTTTCAGATGTCAATCACATTCTTCCAATGTCAGTGTTTGAAACATATATAAACAAGAAAAGCTGCATGTTCATAATGTATTGCCGGCTCCCAGCAACATATCTTGCATTTGCTGGACTGGTGATGTGCTGCACGTAACCACTGGGAGAAGAGGGAGAGAGGGTTTGTTTCTCTGCCAATGATCCGGACACTATGGCTGAACAACCACCAAAATCTCATGTGTGCAGAGTCATAGTTGCTGGGTTTATTGGTCTGAGTGTAGTATGTGGTAGAATTGTTTGACAGTTTGCATCACCACAGCACCATAACCAGCAACCTACTGCATGCATCCTACATTCACAGGAAAAGGCAGGTCTTGCACTGTGGAGCCTAGGAGACCTGGGTGCAGGGTGAGGTATTGCTATCCCTCTTTACTGATAGGCGAGTGAAACTCAGAGAAGGAAATTTGCTGTCTTGGTACAGCACAGTCTTCTTCCAGATCACCAGCAGGGTCTGTGATGAAACAAGGGATGGGACTTCAATCTCTCCACTTTAAAATCTTTTTGTCTGTCTCCCTAAAATCTCACACTTCCAGTAGAGGTGCTTTCTAAATCTAATTCTAGAAAGTTAATGTAGATTAGAATACCCCAAATTCCAGGAAATGCTACTATTTTTTCAACTCTGATAGATTTTTTTTTTTTTTTGAAGAAAGTGCCAGATGTATCTTCATTGTTATCATTTTGCATTGAGCCTCATGTTTTCATTAAATTGCAATCCTCTTTGTTGCTGTGTCCAAGAGTGCAGAAAGGACTGGCAGAGCTCTGTGGATTTAGAGTAGGCTGAAAGTGCATTCAAACATTGACTTGAATTTGAGGATCAGATTTTTTTTTAAGCCTGGCTTATTCTCTGATGTCAGAGTACTGACCCTCTGGGATGCTGTCTGCTGTGTCAGATGATTCAGGATATGGACTAATCATGTCCAGAGGTCAGAGAACAGGAAGGAAAGGCTGAATTTAAAAGGCAGCACACTTAATTAAAATAAAAGGAGAAATAGAAACAATTTGTTTTGCAGAATACCCTGTAGCAATCAATTCTGATAGGGTTGGAATAACCGAATAGGAACTTCATCCACTTAAAATGGGTGCAGTTTGAAAGAATACCAAAGGATTTACAATTACTGTCTTTTTTCATTGCAAAAGGTGTAACAACTAATTGCATCTAGGGTCAGAAATATATTTTAATAGTCAAGTATTGTTTCTTAATTAATGATGACACGGATCTAAAAAGAGGAGGAGAGAGAAGAAGATGGGTCATATATAGGCACAAGGGGTAAATCTGAAGTTAATCGAATGAAGATAAATTATAAACACTGTTATTCACATAATACTGGGTCATGGCTTAAAAGGATTACCTTCTGACAAGGCTGGGAAATGAAAAGACGTTGTCATCTCACAGCACATAATTACCTTAATTTTTGTTGCCATCCTTTTCCCTGTCCACTGACATTGCGTACTGGATACCAACACAAATAGTCAATTAACTTGCTTTGGCCGGAAATGTCTGGGAAATCGCTCTTTTCCATATACTTGCAGCATTTGGACTTTCCCAAAGTTCAATAAAAAGGGTTTGTTAGTTGGTAGAAGTCACATCACTCCGTTGTGAGGGGCTTGCTCACAGGTCTCACCCTTAAAAGCTGTACTGGACCCTACCAAATCAAAAGATCATCTAATGTGGTAAATCTCCAAATATGCTATTGCTGTTCAGTCAGTGGGATATCCCAGGGCAGAGGAGCCTTTCATTTTCACTTACTGCCATCTCTTCCAGATGTTTTTTGTGGTATTTACATTGCCTCTTCTGTAGAATTGGCCTACCTTATAAAGATTTTTGGATAATATTTTGAAATATATATTGAAATATATATATGTATAAATAACATACAATGTCATGTAGCACCAGACAAACCAACATGGTTACAGCAGGATGAATGATGTGAATGATGAACTGTCTCTGTCACTTAAACACTGGCTAATGATATGGTAGCCTCAGTGAACATGGAAATTCATTATCCTCTTAGGTCTGGACTGAGACCAAATACAAATTTATTCAGAATGTGAAGAAAATAATGACTGATAAATGGGAAAAGAAATATCTGTCTTCCATAAAAGGAAAAAAGAAAGAAACAGGGTATGACTTAGAGAGGAAATTTGTTGCAGGGATTAAGGATTTGCTAGTCTGAAACCTGATAAGGAAAAGAATATCCATAATCCTTTTCCACTGAGAAAATTTACATTAATTAGCATTTTAGGTCAAGCTAATGTGAATGCACAAGAAAGAAGAGAAAATAGCGACCTTTGTTTCTATGCAGTTTTTCCAAATAGGTAGGTTGTGGAAGCAAATGCCCTTCTCCTTTCTAGGCTGATATTTTATGGCACTACATACCAGCAGCTTTCTCCATATCCAAGTTGAAGAGACTAACTCATAAACATCATCATGCATGAAGATGACAGCTCAGCCTGCATTAGAGCTCAAGGCAATACATGGCTGAGGAGACTGCAGAATCACCTGAATACCATTTTTAGGACTACAGTAATTTAATGATACAGAAAGCCCTTGAATTCAGTACTTCCATCTGACTTCCTACAGATTAAGTTCAGTCTGATAGATTGTGCTGTGAGGGGACTGCTCTCTGTTATGCCACTTTTACAGGTCTAGAAATTCATTTCAGGACTGGAGTTACCTTTTATTTAGGGTAATTGGGAGCTTACCTATAAGAAAATAAGTGAGAGACAAAGCAGACTCTACCTTAGGAAAATGCCAGCTTTATATGGGATGAGTGGTTATACTGCTGCTTTTCTTAACTGCTTGGGCCAGTATCACAAAAGTACATAAATTTTATAGTTGATTTCCAGAGACAAGGATTCTGGCTGACTGGAAGTGAGACAGTTTTGCTGCAGTAGAGATTTGTTTCCCATCCTTCTTGTTCTTTGTGGAGGGATGCTGAGCTTCCATGGCTCTTCTTAACATCAGCCAAAACTGTAAGCACTCAGCCTTACCCAGCACAATCCCAAATGCCTTTATCAGTCTATAACCTGAGCATTGCAGACCACAACTGCCATGGGGCTTTAAGTTAACAAAGATGAAGGTGGTCTTTAATCTCAATCAGGCTTCAAACATGTTATGGACACTCATTGAGCTGACCAACAATTTTCTCATCTTCTGTCTATCAATCACTTTCTGAAAAAGCCTATTAACACATGAAACAAAATGAGAACTGATGAGAAAGTATTTAAGGCCCTAGTACTGGTTTTCTTCTGTCTTCCCATTAAACCAAGGTGTGCTTTGGGATGGGATCACTGCTAATATTTTGCTTTTTGGCTAGCATACAGGAGAAGATTCATGAGGCAAAAACTTCCCTAAACTCTTCCATTCTCTTTCATAAAAATATAAGACTTGAAAGGATGTCCATAGTCTTTAAGCTTGATATCCTTTACTAAACATGTCTCATAATTCCTACCACAAATTTGTGAAGCTGATGCTTGAAATCGTCCAGTTCTCTTCTACTTTTGGAAAAATCACCCTGCTTGAAAATTTGGAAATCTTTCTCTTATTTTCAGTCTAGTTTTACACATGACCAATTTATTCTCAGCTCTCTTACCAACACAAAGCAACAACTTACATAGTTTTTTTGCCCTTCTCTCATATATACAACCACTGGTGTATTTATAGAGAGCAGTCATTTATTCTTTCAGCTGTATTTGGCTTGGCTAAATAAGATAACTTCTTTTAGATTCTTCCTTTAAGATAGACTTTCCATTCCCCAGTTAATCTAGAAGACAAAGGCAGCTGTCATATTTGCTGGCCTAGAGATCTCTTCCATGTTACCAAAGCATCCGTGTACTCCTCTTTCACAGTTCTTTCTCATGAAGTCCACTACATACTTCTGACCTCCATCCCCCACTTTTCCTCCTACTCTCATCCTCTTTGGCTAAGCAAATCTATGTGCTACTGACAAATCTATGTGTTATTAACAAATTTTCTGAGCACAAACCTAGGTTCTGTATCAAACCTATCTTTCTTGTCAATACACTTCTAGCTAGGTCCTTTGTCTCATAATTATTTTTCTATGGCTACTCTTATTGTCCATTTTAACCTATTATTTACCCTGTGTTATCACTATTACTGAGTTACCAAAGACCATATGTATTAGATTATCCACAATTGGCTCATCAAAGGAAGACATCAGGCAATTCTGGCATACTGGTAAGTGCATATTGCCTGTTATCTCATTTTCTAATGAACCCTTTAAAATTTGCTTCAGATATGTTTCTGTTTACAAAGTCCCATAAGGTTTTTTCTTCTATGTTGTACATCAGTGTTGTCCGAGAAAACTCAGACCACAGAATTCATCTTAAGATTTACTTTTTATCTCATGTCATTCTTTCTGAGAAACAGACTTCTTCTTTTTTTTTTTTTTTTTTAATTTCAGATTCTGATGAGATTTTTCCAGTCATGCTCACAGCTGTTCTATCACTTTCAGGTCCTTATTATCCAGCATCACTAAAATCAAATAGCAATGTGGGGGGGAGGTTCCTTTAAGAGCCTGCTCTGGCTCATTCCTTTCAAGATCAGATTAGATATTGCCTGAGCCTGAATAGTGTTTTGGTCTCCCTTCACTACATGCCTTCAGAGCTGAGCATGGCTTCTGTTTAGGGATGGACCACTTGTGAGATCTCCGAGTCTTCTGCCAAGTGCACATTAGCAGAGTTTTTAATGCCACAGAGTCTGTAGTCAAATTTTTAGAGCAATCCTACCCCAGACACAATGTTGTCACTGCTCTCATAACTCAGCTCAGCAGCCATGGTATCATTTGCCTGCAGTCTAAACATCCAAATTATCTGAAAAAAGTTGTGATGCAAGAAAATGACAGCAAGAAGAACAGTACTAAGGGTTTTAGAGATCCTTGGCTCTGTGGCAACATGTGATGCAAACTGAGATACTGAGAAAGCAGACAGCTGTGTCTGCTGAAAAATCAATGTGATTCCTCTGCCAAATGGGAATAGTGATAAATATGATCTGCAGAGGCTGGGAAGGACTAATAGTTTGGAGCTACTCAGTGTATATGTTACCCTATGTACTAATTAGAGACATGGTTTTGATGAGGATTACAAGCTCAGGGGAGGTCGAGAGTTGTGTCCATGGAGAAAGGAGACAAAGAATTGAAAGCAAGGGGAAAGCTTATACCCTTCTAAAAAATTGGCTGATGTAAAGAAGGACAAAATGGAAGGACAGGAACCACATCTGCAGAAAAACATGCAAATGGAGATGCTAAAGCAATGGGAAAATAAGAAAGAGCTAAAACAATAAAACAGACTTGCAAACTCAATAACACAGAAGGGTGTGTTTTTTTCCTAAATAGCATGTTACCACAAAGTAATTGTTAGTGATTGTTATTTACATCAGTCCCTTTTAAAGCAAGAAAATTAAATATAGAGAGTAAGAAAACAATTAATAACTCTGAAGGCAATAATTTTAATGTTTATTGAAGACTCTGCACTGAGAGATTTCCAAATCAGCTCACAAGCAATTAAGCAAGACTCAAAATATCCTTATGGGGTAGAATAATCGTGCCCATTTCAGGTAAATGGACAAAGAGAAAATAGGTTAGTTAGTCAGCTAGACAAGTTCATATAAAGACAGAAGTTACTCTTTTTTTCCCAACCGTTACTATAACTTTCCATCACCAAAGTAAAAATTTCCTTTTCTTGAAACAGCAGCGGCAAACATCTGCTAAGCTTTGCTGTGGCTGAAAGTTGTGCAGGAGTTTTAGGCAACTTAACAACACTGGCACAATTTTTTTTTTTTTTCAGACAGTCAGAAGTGTTTGATAGAGTCTTGCTGACACGGCTGTGGCATCAGAAGATGCTAGATATTGGGTTAAACTTGAAAAGCTATTATTTCTAGTCTACTCATCTCATAGAGAAATTTCTGAAGAGAAAAGCATGACAAATTGAGATTCTGCCTGCCTACAAAGTCAAGAGTGCCAAGGGCATGTTTTTATTATAAGTGTCTTCCAGTATGACCAAGCCTGTTCCCATACTGTGGCACATCAGTAAAGGGCTCAAGAGGGGAGAGCCTGAGACTGTGCTCCGTAACCCAGTGCTTATGTCGCTGCTTTTATGTGTCCCACAGGCAACCCCCCAAAAAGCCAATTTCTGCATAACATCAGGAGCACAGATGGTGGGCTGTGCACGGAGCAGGGGCTGCCTTTTTTGCTGTAGGCGTGGTCAGACATTGGTTTGATGTGCAGCACCACCAGCAGTAAATTATTTTATGTCCCAACCTCAGTGAAGGAAGAGCTTTGTCTGCAGTTCGATGCTGCGCTGCAGTAGCCAAGGGGACACTTTTCAGATGCAAACAACCTACTTGCTTATGCTTTTCAGAGCCACATATATTTGCACACTGTGCAAACCATGCAGCGGAGGTTAAGTTGTCTTCTGAAAACATCTGGAGGACTATATAGGGTAAAAATCCCAGTCACTTTGGGAGTACCCATCAGGACTTTCCTCAAAACACTCAAAGTTTGCCCTAATAGGAAGAAGGGGAGCTCTGCATCCGCTGCCCCACTGCCAGCTGACCACACACGTAATATGGGATAGGAACATGCCGGTTTCACATTCTGGAAAGGCTCCAATGTCACCTACCCACAGCAGCACTCTTCCAGCATCCCAGTGGGCTGGGACCTTTTCAGGGGGCATTTTTAAGGAGCTACCTTGCACTCATACTGGGTGCTAAAGGATTACACAGGAGAACAAACTTCTCATTGCAACTCAGACTCCCACATATTTGACTCTGGGAATCCACCTCAGCTATCCTAACAGGCATCATTTGGCCTATCTAGATTGCAAGCTCTTTGGAGTACAGTAAAAGAGACTGATACCACCCAAATAACTCAGGTTCAAATCTCAGCTGAGGCTTCATGACACAAATTAGATAATGAAAATAATGGGTTATTGTTGCCATCAAAATTATTTTTATATGACTGATTAGGAGAAAGCTGGGGGCTTTTGCAATTACAGATGGGAAATATATCTTTTATTTTATTCTGTGCTCTGTTTTTATTAGATATTTGTCTTCCTTCAGTCAGCTCCTATGTATGCTTTCTATTGGGGCAGTTAAAAGTCTTCAAGTGTACAGCAGAATTAAGTAATAAAGGTTATTAAGCCAAATGTGTGAACTGTAGGTTAGTAATAAAATTTTTAGATGCATTGCAAAAAACTTGACCCAAGAATAAGTCCATAAAATGGCTTGAAATCCTTTCCATGTTAATTAATTTAGCGACAATTTTTTTTTTCCTGAAAGATCAATGCATTTATCAAATGAAAAACTGTTAAGCTTTTCTACAGCTTAACTGTAGATAGGTTGGAATTTGAATAATGATAATTTATTTCTTGCTTTAAAATTAATGACATTTTAAAGCACAGTGTCATTGTTTGACACATTCGGATTTATGCAAAACTTTGGATCCCTCATTCCTTAAAGGTCAACTTAAAGGAGGGCACCTTATAATAATAGCCATTTCAACATCATCTTTGCTGGTTAGAGTGTTGGATTAAGCCTCTATGCTATGGGAACAAAGTCACTGTGGATATCCTCTACGTAAAAACGTGATGCAAAGAATAGCTATAAGAAAAGGCATGTGCATGTGAAGAGGAGATAATGGCAAGTACTGCTGGAGGAGGACAGCCTGTGATATACAAACCAAAGCCATCTTTAGCTCAGTAGACTAACTTTTTTCTTCTTATGCCAACAGACTGGAGGTGTGATAAACACCATGTCTTCTCTGTCCCCAGGTTCTGTGCTCAGTTTGCATCCTGGATCCATGTTGTCAGATCTCCTGCTCCATGGACACCTTGTCCCTTTATACAGTGATATCACTGACTTAAATATGATTCATCTCAAAAGCCAGTAGACAAAGATAATAATAACCAAGACTTTTTAATTAGCACTACTAGTCAGGGATGGTCTTGAATTCTCAAAAACCAGATGAACATAAATGCTGCTTAATGCTTAGCAGCTCTCCAGATGGGCATCCTGCAGATGTAATCTTCAGCCAGAACTGTTCATTGATTACCTGGCTCACCAGATCTGACATGGTGTTAACTGTACTCTCCTCCACATAGAGTAAGGCACTGTGGGCATGTAGTTGGCCCAGCATAGTCCCTACTGTTTTAATGGTTGGGCATTTTCAGACAACCAAAAAGTGCCAGTATCCCCATTGCCTCTAAAAGCAGTGCTTTTTGCTCCATCCACATCTCACATTTCCACAGTCGCTTCTTTGCCAAGTTCTTGTTCTGGTACATTCTTCCTGACTCTGCTTCAAATGAAATAACCACATTATTCAAAAAAAAAAAAAAAAAAAAGGATTTTGCAGAATGTATCTCTGTGTGCTAGGGTAGAAAAGGGCCTCCTGCTGTCCTGTGACCAGGGAAATACAAGGATGTCTCCTCTTCCTGTTATCACTTCACCAAATCCTTGGCTGCATGGAGGGGATGTCAGGTGCAGTATCTCTGGCCATCACTTGCTTAAATCTGTATAAAGGATGTGAGGTACTTGCTCCTCCATCCAGCCCTGGGCAAGAGTTGTCTCCACTTTAGAAAAATCACACAGTGAAAGCAGATTTTGTGAATGTGTCAATTTTTTTAGAAGGACAAACCTTATTTTAAATCAGTTCAGTTAAAATATACGAGAAGACTTGAAAAAGGTCTGCTAGATTTGGTGTAGACCCATCTTTTGGGTCCCATCAAGGAAACAGACTAGCATCATCAGTGTTATTCTACTAAAGTTCCTCAATTAGCCTTGAAGATTTTTTTTATGCACTTCCAAAAATATTCCCAGACAAAAAACCAGTTCACTGATTTTTCTGGAAGGTCCCAAGATCTAGACCTAACCATATGTATATGTGCATATTAACATACAGCACACATATGTACATATGTGTATATGTAAATGGTCATACATTGTTTTCTCATCACTCATCTTCCTGTCCCATGAAACAGGGTGAATTTTGATGTCACACCATAAGCATTTCTGTACCAGCTCTCTGTTTCCATTTGAACAAGCCTGCATTCCCACACAATATGCTGTGGACAGACAAGATTTTTACTACATCAGTGCCTGATAGAAGAAAAAGCCATGTATGTACCTCTCTCTAAAACCTTTTTTTTTAATGGTTGTTTTAGGTATAGTATTTCACACAGCATATCAGACAAAATCATTTCTTAGCTCAAGGATTCTACCACCACCAAGACCCTTGGAGAGGTGGAGGGGCAAGAAGCAACACAGTCATCAGGATGAGGTTTAGAGTCTCTCTGTTCATTATTCTGGCCCTGACATTTCTCTTTTAGCTCCTGCATTTCAGTTTGACAGTGTTTCCCCAGTGCATAATATGAGGAGTTACAATGCACTTGGAGGAGACGGGAGATCTGGTTTTGATAAGGAGATTATAAGACTTCACTCACCTTGTCAGAAGCCTCCATTAGTGCCCGTTCCTTCCTAAGCCTGTAGTGTACACGCATACACCCTCCACTAGACCCCTGTGAGAGGAACAAGTCTCATTTCAGATTCAAAACTTTCTTTATTTTTTATGACTCTTCTTTTGTGCTGCATTTCTGAGAACAGTGCTGAGGGAGCAAAAAGTGACTGCTCTGAGATATCTTGCCCGGACTAAATAAATTATTTCCTTCTCTATTTAAGATTAATTAAGAAATGCTGAAGGGAAAAGAGGTCAGAGCTATCTGAGATTGTTCATTCCATCCCCCAGTTTTTCAGTATATACTAAGCCTGAAAGAGCTGTAATTAGATATGAGAAAAGCCTGATGAGGTTCTCTTTTTGTGTAGTTCCAAGCACACTGGCAGTTCTCCAGAAGTGAATTGTCTTCTTTTCACCAAATTTCATCTGTTCATCATACTTCTCTCTTTTTTCTCTCCAAGTCCTAATCAACCTTTCCCATGTAGTAGCTTGTGCACTGAATAGACCCATATAGAGATAAAGGGAGAAGTTGCTGCTTCTCCATTGCAAACTGCTAGAGAGTCCACCCTAGAACTGTGTGAGCCTTGGAAAACCCCACCAGCTTCTGCAGATTTGTGTCTTTATGTGGGACCCAGAGAACCACATTGGGTTTCTCCAGTGTAGGTATACCACCTAAAAATTAGTCCCCTTGCTCTAGCAGGCAAATCAAAGGAAGGTGTGCCACGTGCCCAGGCTCTCTACATTGCCAGTGAGAGCAGTGAGTCACAGGAACAAGAAAGAGCTGAGAGTTAGGTGTATTTGCTGCTTTTACGAATGTTGTCTTTAGCAAAGAAGTTGCTGGCGAAGTCCACAATGCCAGGCTGTGGTCTGATTTCCCTTATTTCATATTCATATTACTAGAAAAACTATTCAGTCCATTTAAAAATCTGGGTAACTTGTCTGTCTCAGGCATTTCCTCCTTCTGCCTCCCTTCATGAGCTTCTGTTTGCTGTAAGTAAAGTGGTACCCCTTTCTCTATTTCACTATTTCACTTACTATTTGACACAGTAATTTATACTGGTGATAAGGAACCCTGTAAAAGGATTTACACACCAAACCATGTAGATCCTCCTATCTGTGGGGTATTTTCAACAGTAGATACTTTACTCAGTTGTCATAATTATTGTTTAACCAGTTTGGCTTCAAACCCTCAAAAAATGTTGGATTGCTCAGAGGAAAAATGTGTTAGCTTCCAGTGGCTTTTACCCGAAATGACTTCAGAAATTTTTTTTTTATTTGAAAGAATTAGGCGAAAGAAAACCCACACTCAACCAAGCATGTGGAATAAGAGACTCAAAACAAGCTGCCTTAGTCACAGGCTTCCCAAAACCAACAGCCTACACATGTGGGAGACTCCAGCCCGCAAACTGATAAGTCAGAATTGGTGACTTATACTCCAGTTTGTGTTTCTAAAACAAAGATCTCTATTGCCGTCATCTTGTAAATAAAGTGAAGATCACAAGGAATAAAAGTGCTGGGTAATGTGTTTCTTGTGTGTGTGAGTATGTCCCTGGAAAAATACTAAGCTAAGAAGGGAAATAATGTAGACGGCAAAAAGAAAGCCTCCCTTGTTTCGTGATTCTTGAGCGTGTCTGGTTTGCATCTGTTACTGCGTTTTTCACTTAAGAACCCTTATTTCTTTAATACACATGAACGACTGGTTTTGACTGGCAGTTTGAAAATGTGACTTTACTCTAATTAACTCTACTTTTTTTCTCAAGCTGTGTTAAAGCATGAGCAAAACCAACACATGGAAAAATTTATTAAAATGCTAGGCAGGTTTGACAGGTGCAGGAGAAATTGCTTGCTTTCACATATTGAAACAGCTGTAGTTTTATAGGTGATGAAATTGCAATGGGATGGAGTTTCACATTTGTTTGTTCATCTTGTGTTTGCTGTTTTGTTTTTGAAGCATTGAGTCATTTCCCCCTAAATAAATTTTGCTTGTTGATTTTGGAGCAAGAAATGCAATAAACATTAGGTTCACCTTTCAGATAGACTGACTAGATTTCATGATGCATCTTTAAAGAATATCATACACAGAAAGTTTTGTATTAATAATCTACAAATGTTAACTACATAAGAGTCTCTTGTATCAAGGAGGTTTACTTTCACTCTGTGCAATTACTAGAGGAAGATGTATGTTTTCTTTTCAAATTATTCAGGACCATATGTTCTCCTACAGTGACAGAGCATGTATCAAGTGGTGCCACTTTACATAAGCTCATTTTTATCACCCTACCTAGGAAAAAATAAGATGAAAATCAGTGAAAGATCTTAAAAGAATTGATCATATTTGCCACCGAATAATTTGACAAAAGACTTGAATTATAGAACTCCTTCCTAGCTTAAATCCTCACTGATTATTGTAGTTTAAGTCACAAGTTCTTGTGTGGCTCAGAATAAAATAATCTTCTCAATCCTAGTTGAAATGTATTAGTGCCTTGCCCACTGTATCTCAGCTGCGATGCCATTTAAAAATGGCTGATTTGAGTGATCACGACTTCCTGTTTCTCCTCAAACAATATTAGCAACTCAACAACAAAGGTAAATTTGCCACTAGAAAAATCCAGGAAGAGAAATAGGTATTTTCCTGGAAGATTTGCCTTTGAGAAGACTTGTTGCATGGGATGAGTTTGAGAAAACTTGAGCAACATGGTCTAGTGGAAGGTGCCCCTGACCATGCAGAAGGTTCAGAACTAGAGGATCTTTTAGGTTCTTTCAACCCAAACCTATTCTATGATTCTGTTATTCGATGTCTCCTTTGACTCAGGACCAGAAAAGCAAAGGTGTTTGCCTTGTCAGTGTTACCCAATCTGCTAGATGACAGGACCCCCCCAGAGCTCCTGAGTGCTCAAGTGGGGCTTCTGCACAAGGCTGTGGCAGCCTCCCCCACGGCAATTTCAGGCTCACTGCAGGTGAGCCTGCATGGGCTGCTGACATTCCTGCTGCCAGGTGCCAGTCTTGCCATACAGACCCCAGTCTTGCCGTACAAAGGAGCTGATCTGTGAAAAACCACTGTCATCTCTCATCTGGAACCTCTCCGGGAATATTGCAGCTTTCTGAGGTATATGGTCTGTCTCACCGCTCTGTGAGTGTTTTTGGCACGTCTCTCTCGCAAGACCAGAAAGAACGGGCACCCTAAATCAGCTCATCTAATGGTCCTGGTTGCCTTAAAGACTGATAAAAAATTGGGATGCTATGCAATATTACATAACAAATCAGAAGGGTCACCTTCTGCAAATCAAAAGAAGACTAGTGAAGTGCAATATCAGGCTTATACTCAAAATAGGAAAGTTATTAATTTCAGGCCACACAGAGTATGCTTCCCTGCTCTGAATAGTATGAAGTTTTTGAATAGCCAGCGGTGACTACTGAACGGGACTTGATGCTGTAACCAGTCATCCCTAGTGTTCTGCCACTGCAGTCATTATTCTTGCACTGCAGTTAAATTTCATAATGATGGAGTATTTCATTCCAGACTACTGAAGGATGCAAAACAATCATTGCATCAGGAAACTGAGAGGGAGAAAAAGAACACTGTGGTATCCTTGTTTTTCCTGAGCTTTTTTTTATTCCCCTTACCTTTGCAGCCCATCCACACCCAAACACACATTCCCTGGCTTCTGTGCCTGGATCAGATAGATGCTCACTGTACCCTCTAGACTGATTTAAGGCTTTGACTAATAGATGTGAGATGTGGTGTTTATCAAAATGGGAGGTAAAATAAAAGTTGCTTAGATTTACTGTCAATTGGCTTTGCTCACATAAAACAGAGAATAGAGAAGAGAAGGTACAACTGAGGAGACAGGGACTATTTGGATAGGATTGGATTTGTATTGTTCATGTTGTTTTTATTTGATCTAGATGAAAAGCATTCTGAACTTGGTAGCCTGGGAAGATTAGACTTGCACATACACAATAAGCTCCATTTTGTTTTGTTTTCCTCTTTGACATAATATGCAGAGGGTGTTTATACACCAGCATGGACAGAGAATCTATTGTTTCATCTTGTGTAGAAACAAGTACCATCAGTGCTGATCCAAGAGCTCTTACCTGATTCCAGCACATCAGTTATTTATTTATTCACAGAGGAGAGAATCCCGTGACACAAACAATTGTTAACAAGGACAACATGGGAGGAAGGAGGAAAGGAAAACCCTAAGTGGTGCCTATTCAGTTGTTTAGATTTTTTTTGATGCCACATTTCAAATAAATCTGTCAGTCAGTATGAGGGCACAGCAAAAGTTAATTTAGTTAACAATGGGAGACATGGGTTTTTCCGACTTTCTCCTGCACCACTGGAACTGTCAAGAGCTTTCCCATTTACTGGAATGTTAAAATCAGCCAGGAAGTTGTCTGTGTGCTCATTAACACTCATTATTTGCATTATTGGTGTGCCTAAATTTTCTGCTGCTCTTCATGCCTTGGCTTACATAGAATCATCTTGTTCAGCAGGAATATTTAACCACATATTTAGAGGATCCCAAATTCCTCAAGTCATTTTGATACATATCATCTTTTGGGAGTGGTTTCTGTATGCAGTCACATGTTGACATTTTTTTAAGAATCTCGCCTTTGCTGACTTTCTGCTGTGGCCTGGAGACATGTCATTCACACTTAAGATCGTAAAAATCTGCTTTATTTATTTGACATGTTACCACTGCAACTGATGACAGCAGCAAATACAGAACCATTTACTGTGCTTTCCTTTAGATAGATTTGATTTCTGCCAGATGCTGTTGGCAAGTGAAACACCTTAGTGCAGAAGAGTGTGTGTAAATGTGTATGTGTGTGTGTAAATAGCAATACTGATTAGAAATGACTACGAAAACCGTGAGATTGTCACCACACCATGAAGAGCCTGAGCAGAGATGTGGCACAGAACAGGTTAAATTCTCAGTATGAACCAGTATTGTGCCTGGGTCTGGGAAATCCACAAACACTTCCCAACCCTCAGACTTATGTATGTGCCCAAGTCCCTGTCATGCTGAACAACTGCGTCCTTGTCCTCCCTGTGCACTCTTTCCTATGGGAGGAAACCTGGAGACAACAGCTGAAGGAGAAGTATGCACTGAAGTTGATGGAGTGATGGATATTTACACTAGACCAGTCTACCCAATGGCTGTACCACATAAATCCATCTGGCTGTAGGCAGATGGAGGTGGTAGATTATTGCATTCCAAGTAAATTAGAAAAAAAATCCAGAAGTAGGATAGGTCAGTCATCTAATCCAGCTCTTATGGTTCTATTATTTGCTGGGATACCAGGAAGATTACAAAAGGCATCAGGTTATGACCATCATATATACCTTCATGTGCTCTTCTTTGTGACATTTATACAGGCAGCCATAAAGTTGGAGGCTCTCCACAAAGATTTGTTAAAAATTTACTGTGCAATAGCAAAGGAAGAGAAGGGTGGAAGGTGAAACTGAACCCCAGAGAACTGGCACAGATTTCCCTAGGGCTGGCAGGAGTCCTGTTGCAGCCAGAGTGGCATTCCCCTGTCTTGCAACACCCACTGCCCACAACCACAGTGCGTTGGAGCTCCTGTGAAGAACATCATTATTCCCTGTACTTCTTCACCTGGAGCTGTGGCCAATTTGTCTTTCCACAGATCTCCTTCACGTGCAGGTAGCCTTTCTCCTGGCACATTTGGAGGGCTAAACTCTACATAAGTCCAGGCCATGTACATCCAGGCCTGGACAGGAACATTGTACTCTCCTATTTGACCTCAGTCTGCTTTTTAGCAAGCAGCTTCTTGACTTTGCAGAGAAAGCAACAAACGATGACTGTGCAGTGAGTTGCCCTTCACATTCCCTTTTAAAATAAAATGTGATTAATAATCAACAAAGTGATGTGTCTCAGGGATCTGGAGGGGAAAAAACCAGCTTGAGGTGATTTGACAAACTGATTTTTTTGCTGTGCTGCATTTCCCATGGGACATGACAAATTAAATGTCAAAGCCAACTAGAAAATAGTGATGTATCTCAGTCTGGGCATTAATCAGCCTGCCTCTCTCTGCCTCTCTCGTTTACCACTTCCCACTTAAGTAGATGACTGTATCCAGTCTGAACAATGGAGCTTTTCATTCCCTAATCTCCCTAATTGTAATTTAAATAAGTTTCCTGACAGTCACCCTCAAGGCTGCAGGGGAGATGATTCCAAGAGCTCCATGTCCACCTCGGGTTTACATAATGGATGAAAATTCAAATGCTTGTCCAGGGTGCAATTAGATAATGTCAGGAAAAGGAAAGAAGGGATCAGATGAACTGCAATTGGAGAAGGAGAAATGTACATTTGATATCACTGGGAGCCAAAACTAAAACACACGCACATACACTGACCTAGATCACAGCCGAGGCATTTGATACTGTCTGGTAGGGAAAAGAATATCGAGAGACTTTGCAATGCAACATTTAGCATAAAGGACCTGACTGAGAACCATAATAACCCATCAAATGATGCAAACAAAAAATGTAATGAAGTGTGGAAATTTAAGCAAAGAAGAGTTCAAGTGCAAGGAGTGGTTTATTCCAATTTCCCACAAATACAGGGAAAAAAAGCCCATCCAAAGTTTCAGAGGCAGAAAATGCTGCTGTACAGAGCACACGGTTGCATAGGCTGTCAGATTACATTTGATACCCTTGTGTCAATGGGTGTGATGTTTCACTGAGAGCTGGCTGATAATTCTGGACCTCCAAGCAGATTTCCACAGTTTCCCTCAAGCCATTCCATTATTCAGTTTACCATCAGTCCTCAGCAAATGTTTGCAATTTTAGATGTCTTATGGCCTATCAAATTTGTCTACAAACTTATGCTTTCCTTCTTTCACACTAGTATTTACTGTTCCAGAATAGGCATCTTCCCACCTGATTGCTAAATCCAGTTAAAATCCATAGTCTGTATCAGACACTTAGTGCAGAAAAGTGACTCTCACATCCACAAAGGGCAAGATATTATGTCCCTGCATAATATACCTTTTCCTTTCAAGTGTATTCATCAGTCTTGAAAGTCAAATGTTCAGTCCCTCCGAAGACAGGGAGAAGACTCCAGGATGCCCACTGGTACCACCAGCACCTTCTTACCTCCAAGGAAAATCCACATCTGCATTGGTAGTAGCCCTAGAGAACAGGCTGGTGGATCTCTCATGGAAAATATTGCTCATGGTTACAGTGATGGAGACTGGCTATGAATAACTGATTAAAGTATAAAATGTGCTGAGTTGACTGATGACATTGACAACTGAGCCATATAAAATTAAAAGCTGTATCTGTTTGCTATTACATAACAGGAAAAACCAGGAGAGAAAAAAAACCTGGAACTTGGCAAATCTCATTTAATCACATCTGGCAATTTTCGAGTCTGAGATTATCACTGTTGGATATCATATTTTTAGAAAGCAAAGCAAACAAAGAAACTGAAGCAAACAAGAGCCAGAAGATAAAGAGCCTTTAAAAACATACTTGTGCACCTTTCAGCAATACTATAGGCCAAGCTTGGGAAAAGGGTATTTGAAGCTATTCTCTAATGACAGTCACATTTCATTTTAGTTTAGGATCAGTGAAACATGGCTACATACTCAAAGAGTGTAGAGCGCTCCTCTGAACTCACTTATCTCTAAAGAACAGGGAAAATTTTCATAAATTTCAGTTGTGGTCATTGCAAGAAATGCCAGAAATATCAAACAACTTTGATTAGCTGCAGAGGTCCTTTAGTGGTCCAAGAACACCAGCAGTACAAAAAATTCCTAAAATGTGATGGAGAGGTGTTTATTTCTAGCCTGAAGGTCTATGAGTGTGAAGTTGACTGCATTTGTGGAAAATAAATTGTTCAACCACAACAATTAAAAAAAACAAAAAAAAAAAAAAAAAAAAAAAAAAAAAAAAAAAAAAAAAAAAAAAAAAAAAAAAAAAAAAAAAAAAAAAAAAAAAAAAAAAAAAAAAAAAAAAAAAAAAAGAGTAAAAATGTGATTCAAATTGAAAATGTGAAATTGTTGATTTTGGAAAAGTTTGGATTAGTTGCTTTGACAACTTCAAAACTTCTCTTCAGAAATTATTCAGATGACTAATTATATTAGAGCTAATCAGGCTTCATAGACAATTCTGGTGAATTATCTTTTTCTTGCTTTGCATTTTTCTCTCTCCAAGCAAGACAAGGCAAGGCAAGGCAAGGCAAGGGCTCTCTGAAGCATTTTTAATCAACTTCTAGCTAATAGCAGTAAGGCAATATTTGACAAATCTCAGGGCTGTCTGCACAAACATGTTGAGTTGATGTTTTGGTCAGCCTTAGAAACAAAGACACACTAGCCTTGAGCATGACAGAATGCTGATGTGCAGCTTCAGTACTGAGGCTGACAATGCTCAGTGCACACCACCAGCAGAGCAGACCACTGTCTTTCTGCACAGGCCTGTGAGGCTGCTCCTTCACAGAATCAGTGTGAGAACAGTGATTCTCAGGAATGCAGTTATAGCTTAACCAGAAACTATTCGATGCTCCAAAACCAGGCATGCAGTAGAAGAAATTTCTAGCAGATACGAGTTGTTGATGAGAAAAAGGCACAAAGAAACTATAGTCATGAGGGGGCAAGGGACACTGTGAGCTCTTTCTGTTCTGCTAAATCCTATTTGGATTATTTCAGATGCACTCAAAGAGTCAGCTGCTTATACTTTGTAGTGGTGTATGAAGTTGCTTGGGGAGTTTAAAGAGACCTGCTTTGGAAACAAAAGTACAGAAATCTTCAGAAACAGTTCAGAACAGAACTGCTTCCTGCAATTAGGAGCAGGCTCTAATTTATTTACTGGTAGATGGATATCATGCCAAGAATAAAAAAATAGTGTATTTGAATAAATAAATAGTCCTTACAGTGCCATGAAGAATTATGCACCTAGCACTGTGGTATTTGAGCTCTGGGGAGACCTTATAACAGCCTTTCAGTACCTGAAGGGGCCCTACAGGAAGTCTGGAGAGGGGCTTTTTATAAGGGCATGCAGTGAGAGGACAAGGGGTAATGGCTTTAAACTGAAAGAGGGTAGGTTTAGATTAGATATTAGGAAGAAATTTTTCACTATGAGGGTGGTAAGGCATTGGAACAGGTTGTCCAGAGACACTGCGAATGCCCCATCCCTGGAACTGTTCAAGGCCAGGCTGGCTGGGGCTCTGAACAACCTGGTTGAATGGAAGGTGTCCCTGTCCATGGCAGGGTAGTTGAAACTAGATGATCTTAAGGTCCTTTCCAACCCAATGGATTATATGACTATATGATTATATGATCATATAATGCCCTAAATAGCATACTATCATCTGCTACTTGTTAATCTGTCTTTGTCAAGTCAGGGAGGAAACTGAGAAATTTCTTCAAAATTCTTTTTTGCGCAGTTCAGTGGCGGAGCTTTTTCAATGGAAGTGAGTTCAAAAGAAGTGAACTATTGCCCTTTGAAATCTTTAGTGGCATTTAAGATAGCCCAAGTCAAACAGAACTATAGATCTAAGGCACTTGTGTAATGTAAATGTAAATATTAAGAACTCAAAAATCTTTGAAGTTTATTAGGGTTAAAGCTAGACAAAAGCCTATAGTGTAGACTTACAATTCAATGACTAATATATACACATAACATTTCAATAAACTTAACTGAGTCACTCTAAAAAGTAATATATAATCTACAAACATCAATAGAAACCCAAGACCTGCATAGCAAAGCCCAGAGAAATTGTTTTTCTTCCCAAGTCCGATCTTGGCCTTGCTGTTACAAAGATGCTGCCAATTCATACTTCCAGTTTCAAATCAATATTTTCAATGCTTTTGGAAAGGAGAACATGTTTAAAGTCAGTGGTGAATCACTTCATTTTCCACACTTTTCTGTGCATGTTACTGCGGGTTATTTATGAATTTCAAAATACAAATGTAGGGTTTGTCTGCAAAGGGATACTGAGTCTGAACTAGCTGAAGAAGTGGTATTAGAAAGGAGTTGAATGCCAGTAAAGTCCTCCTGAACCTTTCAATTCAGAATAAAACCTGAAATTTTAACTTAAATAAATGGAGTTAATGGCTGCAGAGTTAATTAAACCCATCACAATTCTGAACCAAGCCATCCACACAAGGGTTGAATGTGTACTTTCCTATTTTGTGATTGGACCAGCAGACATTAACTCACCCGTTCAGGCTAGTTCTCAAAACAACAAACATGCCAGCTCTCAGCACAGCTCCGTGGCACCCACTGCAGCGGCAGCTCCATCTCGGCTTCCCTGGAGCGGCTGCCGGGCAGGTCTGGGCGCGTGGGCAAGCAGCACAGGGCCCCTGCGTGACGCCTCAGTCAGAGGCAACAGCTTCAGAAGAAAGAAAAACAACTTTCCTCAGCTTAGCTATGCAGGTCTTGGGTTTCTATTGACATTTGTACGTTATATATTACTTTTCAAAGTGACTCGCTTAAATTTATTGAAATGTTACATTTATTTCACTGAGTCAGCACAGCATCCTGGACTGAGCAAATGTGGCTGGATGTATATGAACCTGAACTTTGTCCAAACCAGAGAAGGAAAACTAGAATTGTTTTAAAGCTTTCCTCTGACAGTGCATTTGAACTGTGGGTGTGCTAACCTATTTGGACTGTTTCCAACCATTAAAAAAAAATCCTACTAGTCCATTCAATCTCAAAGCTGGATTTTCCCACCTTAGTTTCCTCAAAACTCTGTTACATCAAACAGAACAATATGACCAGATCAGTGTTCATTATCATACTTCTTTTTCATCTCTCAGTACAGGCTGTAATGAATAAATAATATGGACCTATCATGTGAAAACATCGGTTTAGTCCAACACTTCTAAGCAGCAAAAAGTAATCCATAAAAAAAGATGTGTATCTGAGTTAAAACCAGGAATCAGCCTGGAATAAATAATAGTAAGAAAAATTCTTTAGAATTCACCCTGAACTCAAGGACCACTTGCTGCTGCTAGAGCCAGAAGATGCCACTTATACTCTGGTGTATGCAGCTTCTTAAAATGCACTCACTGTTACTTTCCCTCATCATTACCATTCACACAAATTAAAGCACTGGTGGGTAATTTTTAATTTATGATCATTATACTGCAGAATGTATAAGTCATTGCCATTAAAGGGTACAGCTACAAGGTCATTCCATACAGGCAGATTTTGCTTTATTAGAAGTACCCAGATCACATTTTGAATGCTTCTTCATACACAGGCAACGTAGAGATATGTAAATGGAAATAGAAGACAGTGAAACTACAATAGAAATTATTGTTTAACTGTATCACTGCAAATCCCACGGACTCAAAAGCATAAAACCAAACATCAAAGGGTCTAAATGAAACCTCAGATTAAGATTTACATTTGAATCTCTGCCTCAGTTGATGCCACATACAACTGAACAGTCTCGACCAAAAGAGTGGCCCATGCTCCCTGAATTTTGATGAAAAACTGAACTTGCAGCTCATTGCATCCCAGGCCCTTTTCTGCAGTCAGTTTGGTTCTTTTACATGCACCCTCCTGCACACTGTGTGCACCCGTAATGATATAACTGAAGCTGCAGGACGTCGAAGAAGAAAGGCAAAACCAGGTCCAAAAACACTTAAATGATCACCAGGCCAAACCTAAAAAGGATAAACTAAGCAGACATTTATTTCTCTCAGAATGATATTAAATACATTGCATGTTTCCCATAATAAAACTACACCGGAAAATCAAGCATGTTTTTTTTTGACCATTAATATAATTATTATTTTCAACATACCAAATTCAGACTTGGATCATGACACACAACCATGTATTTACTTGAGGAGAATAATATATTTAATGATGTGCTTAACAATCATAGAGGCAATTATGTTTGGCAAAAATATGTTTATGTTTTTAAAATCAGCTTGAATCAAAAGATCAGTTTCAATGCATATTGAAATGGAATCTGAAAAAAAAATAATCCCTCCCCCTACAACTTCATCTCACCAACCTGAAGCTAAAACTGTCTGAATAGTCTTGTAGGCATGCTCCAAAGCATGGAAGTAGGCAATAATATTATCCACATGAACTGATGTTGCTAAAAAAGGCAAATGGGGAATGCATTGGGAAGTGGCTCATTTGCCCGCAGAAAGAAATCTATTTGCTTGGTTTCCATAGAGAGGAAAGAGAAATTTTGCTAACCCTGAGATTTCCAGCAGGTCAGCACAGTAGGGCAGTTGCAGGCGTTTTGCTCATGGAGGAGTCACCAGCAGAAGGCCAGTTAGATATGTCTCACTCTGTTTGTTTATCATACGTAATCCTGGTAACCAGATATAGACTTCCACTGTTAATCAAACACTTGCCATCATGCTCATGACTAATGTAACATAAAATATTTGTTCTCCTGATATAAAGCATCATCTAATGGCAAATATCATCTCCTAATGAAGCACAATGATGCTGAGCCCAGGAACACCAAGTTCACAAAGCAAAAGGTTGCCAGCCATGGCTGTCTCAGCCTTCCCCCTCCAGGCTGGTAGAGTATATCCTGAGACATCCCTATCTGTCCTTTGCATTCAAATGAGACAGTTCTGATCATATTCAGTGGAAATATATCACAACTCACACAGAGGTCCTTTTGCTTTCACAGTGGAAATTAACTTAGGAAAAGAGCTCAGAAAGGTCTCCGAGTCCTTGCTTAACTTCTTAGAAAATCCAATACTTTTGAGTCACAGAAGCAAAAAGAAGAAGCGAGCACAGTGTATTATGCTCATAACCTGTGTCCATCCTGCTTTAGTACACTGAGTCCAAACCTGCAGAGACAAGGAGAAGGCAGGAGAAGGCAGGTTAGAGGAGTCAGGGTCAAAATTTGTGGCAGGTCAACATGAGAAACTGACTCTTGAATGGAGTGATGGGAGGCACAGAAAAGGCTGAGATAGTTTATGAAGAGATGATACAGTAGATATTGCTATTGAAAAAAAGAACTGCAGAAAGCAAGTGTTACAAGTCTATTCCTGCAAAACCTGTCTGCTTTTTCTTCATGGGGAAACTGAGCTATCTAGGCTGGAAATACTTGCTTTGGGTAGTTGCCTTTCTCTTCTCAGCAGTCTACCATATATTTCAATATCTTTATAAAGCCTGAAAACTTTGTATTGTAGATAAACTTATGGCAGACTTGCACAAATCAGCAAAAGATTCTCAGCATAAAGAGCCTGGCTATGATGTGTGTTCACACATGCACCCTGACGTGGCCCAGTACTTTCTCCTACAGAAAATCGATCCTGATCCTGGTATCTGATTATTTTCCCCAAGCTGGGCTGCTATCCTCATTAAAAACCCTGCTGTGCCATCCCAGCTGCCATAAAGAAAAGAGAGTCCATAACCTCTTTCTGCGTTGACAGGTACGAAGGTGGATTAAGAGCCCGATGGTCAATGCTGAGAAGCACCCACATACCAGCCTCAAATACCCAGGGTCCACTGTGATGCATTTACCTCCAGGAGATTCGGAGCTTGAGCCTCCACTCTGCCAGACCTGCCTGAACGATCACCCTTTCCAGCGAGGGATTGCTCCTCAGGAGGCTGAGTCCTGCTCCTGGGAGAGTCAGAGAAACAGCAAAGTAAGCCACTATTTCCTTCCACCAAACTTTGTTTACATGTTTTACACTCATAATGGATCTGTACTTACAATGGGTCTGTACTTATGAGATGGTGCTTCCCTTGAAGAGAAGGGATTCTCCAAATCCTGAAACTCTGCTGACCAAGACTGTTGTGCATATCTGTGCTCTGCTTTCTACCCTGGACTTTGATATCTATGAAAAATGAAGGACTCTTCACTAAGGTGGTGTGACGTACTCTCACAGTATTTGAACAGATTAGCAGTAACAAAAAGTATTATTTACCTGTTTTACACAAACAGGTGTAGATAGGTGATGAAAAGGACCAAGACTTGCTAATTTTTTCCCTGTCTGTCCCACAGACACCAGCCCACCCTCCTTCCTCCCCCCCCAGCCATATCTAGCGTTCTAGAAGTCAGAATTTGGCTCGGAGTTTTCCATGACAGGAGGTGAGCGATTCAGCAGTGTTTTTAGCAGAAGGGAAACCCTGTTTTGCCTCAAGTCATGCCAGTATGTTATAAATGACATCATTCTGCATGTCGTGCTGGACAGTTGCACATAGATGTGAAGGTGGCAAAACTGTAAGGCCTGAGATGAAATGGTCAAGAAGGGGTTTTTCAGAGGCGGGCTTTTCAGAGGTGGGCTTTTCAGAAGCAATCTTTGGACCTTTCTTTCATCGTTCACCTCCACCTAATCCCTGTCGAGACAAGCCAAATGCAGAACAGAAAGTTTTGCTCAGAGCCTGTTATCCCTGACAAAATTATCCCTTCCTGAAAATGGTGCACAAAAAAGGAGACAGTTGTAGAAACATAAAAGTAAACAAATAAGAATCTTTCCAAGTACAAAGCAGAGCAAAATGTGACAAGGCATTTATCAGAGACTTAGCACACAGCTCAGAGCCGAAACATTTTTTTGAGTTGCATCTGCTGCATTTTTAAATGGGGAAATTCCAGCAGCAGGTAGAAATGGAATTCCTGTGTGCTCCTTAAACCCAGCAAAGGCATTTGGTGAAACATGTGCAAGTGGAGGAGCTAATTACTGCTCCATTTTACTTCATTAAGAAGATTACTTTTGCAAAGGCTGAAGCATTAAAAAATGAAAGCAGCAAAGATGACGGATTCTGCAAATCCTTTGCCTTGCTGTAAATCACATGTACTCCTGTACAGCTGTAGGGCCTCACAACTGATTTCCATTAGGTTTTACATGCATATGGGATAGATTTGGCTGAATGCAGATTCCCCTGGACCTCTCTCAGTCTCCTTACTGGAGGCAGTGGAGAGGTTGCTTACTCAGCAGCAGGAGTCTGCAGCAAAGAGATATTTTGCACACTGCTTTAAAAACATTGTTGTCTGGCAAAAGACTTCTTGGATAGAGCTATCCTGCATAAGGAGTCTTTCAGTAAGTTCAAGCACAGAGTCCTTGATGTGATTAAATGTAAGGTCACTGTCTCTTTCTCTACAGTAAAACCAGGCAGGAAGCTTTTAATAATAAAGGCTGAAGGAGTTCTATGTCTGACCTTTTCAAGGTTTAAAGAGAGTTTCCGGGTGAGACTCTGTTCAAGGGTTACAAATGGCACGAACTGCATAAACGTGAAATAACTCCCTTCACTATAAATCAATGAACTTGAACAGACAGTTCCGTATTTCAAGAAGAGAACCTGGTCTCTGTTAAATCAGCAGGGAGCTTGGAATGTGCCAGACATCTCTCCTAGCTAATTCTTGTTTCTTTTTCCCCCACTACTCTTCCTTCTCTGTTTTTCAGTGCTGCAACCAGGTACTGGTATAGTGATTATAGTTCCTTTGTGCTGTGTCCAACAGCAACATATACAAGGGTCCCACTGACGCTGTTCTTTTGCTCAAGGACAAATTAACTGAAAAACAAATCAGCCGTGAAATATTATTAAAGGCTTATTCTGGCAACAATCTTTCTCTGACAGGTTTCAGGCTACTCTGACCAGTTTGAAAAAGGTCTTATAGATACCAACCTGATTAAAACCCACCACCAAAGGGAACACATCTGTATTCCCTATTCTTATTTGCAACACAGAACAATGGAAAAAAATCATTACTGTTTGTTTACTGTGATGGTAATTATGTAGTGAAGTCTTTAAAAATTGACTTAGTGTAAATAAGATTATATTGAAACTAAAATTATTTTAAATAATGAGATTTTTTTCTTATGATATGTTTTCATTTCCACCTCCCCAGGCTTTCCTATTAAGGCACGTGTCAGGTGGAGTTTCTAAAAATGATTACTGATGTAACCCCTACTGTCTCCTCTACTATTTGTATCAGAGTGTATTATGTCTGTATTTTTATGACATTTTTTCTGCATTCTATACACTAGACTAGATAATTTTCAAACACTGCCAGATAATCATGCTAATTTTCACACGACTGACTTACATAGGTATATTATTGTTTTTTGTAACTGATGTGGATTAGTTATATGGAAGCTTATATCTGCTCTACTAGTGTAACAGCTGAAGCCCTAAAGGCTTTGGACCACTGCCAAGGTAATGATTTACAATAACCAGTCCTCACTTTTCCATGTCTATCTACATAGTTCAGGTTGCACAAAATTCACTGGCTTGATGAAGAGGGTAAATTTCCTTTCAAAATAAATTACCATGCTGTGTAATGAATACCTTGTGTAAATAAGCTGGCTTTGAAAGAGCAGGCAACCCACCTTTTAGAGTTACATTGCAGCCTACTAAATAGAGGCTAACATGGTGAATACTGGGTGCAGTCTAAATCTTTCAGGTGAGGGTTTACCAGGCTACGTTATCAAACATAAATCATACACACATACACACACACAAAATTCTTTCATACTCTGCATGACCTATGTATTCCACTTGCACTGTATTTTTATGCCCTTGTTTCAAATATTTCTGTAAATAAACAAAAGATAAGACCTTGTTAGTGAGCTCAAAATATCTTTCTTTTTTTCTCAAACAGAGCCAAGAGCTAGGTTCAAGGCTTGTTCTGTTCTTTCCTTATTGTCTAAAAAAACTCCAGTTGCCCTATCCATCAGCTGACATTTGTCCTGAAGCACCACAGACACATTTCTATCTAGTAAACCAAAGCCTTGAATGTCCAGAGCTGTCTTTTCTTTCCAAAGCTAAACAAAACCCTTGTGCTGCCCCGAGCTAAGGGAAGGGGAAGGAATGAGAGAACTAATGTGTTTACCTCATTTAGGAAACATGACTTTAAACTGCCAGGAGCATGCATGTGCATTCAGTTCAGTACAGCCACCACTGCACGACTGGGTGTCAGGGGTGCTGAGCGGGGCATTCAGCCCCATTAGCCCCAGAAGGGGTCTGTCCCCACACATATAGTGGGTTTTAGTCTCTTCATTCTCTCTTATCACCTCTGTGGGGCAGGTGGTGGAAAAGAGATGGAGGCTGCTGAGGGAGTTGCCCTGTCTTCCTACACCCACAGCAGTCCATCTGTCCATAGCATCTTCTGTGAGGAAGCATCAGGAAAATCTTTCTTAAGGCTGCAGGGAATTCAATGCTGCCATCTTTTTGGACAAGTCCTTTGCAGCGTAGTGGAACTTAATTACTCTTAGAAACACTTTTTGGATTGTGTTATTAAATCAACAGCAGGAATTTATTTTATTATCGAAAGTCATTCAAAGCTCCTGTGTATAGAAGAGCTCTTGATTTCGGTCAGATTTCAGCACTTTGCCGTATTTTAAGTCTTGCTTCAGAGCTGAGGAATACTGAAAAAAATTTACCCAAACCAAAGGTTTGGCAATTATTTGAAATAGTTCTACTTATAAATCTCTCCTACAAATAACATACAGCTTCTAGAAACCTGCATTTGAAACAGAGTAAGAATGTGCTTCAGATGAAATACATTTCATGAAGGGGCATAATAAAAATAAATGCCTTTTAATGGATTAAGAAAATGTGGAGATGAAATAAAATATCTGACTAGTTCTCCACAGAGAATGAGTTTGGTGACAGATCTGAGTGGGCTTTTTAGGGAAAGATGGTTTTCTCACACATTTTGGATAAAAAACCCTCCTACATCTAATGATCTGCTCTGGTAATGAGGCACCCTGTGATTTACACCCTGATAAGTGTTAGTTAATACACAAACACATGCACATACACAACAGAGGAAATGAAAATCCTGAAAGCCCAGTATGGCACAATTACTCCTGGAATGTGAAAAGTACTGCAATAAAAGATAATTTGGAAAAGTAGAAATAAAAAAAAGGAAAGTTTGGGTAGCAGAATTGTTCAGTGAAATCAGATCTGGAGAGGACTGTGAGAGGCTCTAATAAACCTAGGCAAATTAACAACCTGATGGCAGATTACCCCTGATACAGACAGAAACACAGTAATGTGCTTTGATGGAATAATTATAACTACCCAGTACACACTGCAGGGTCTTGAATTAACTGTGATTGTTCTAGAAGGCAGCCCTGGGTGCCACAGAGAGTAGCTTACTGAAGACCTTGCCTCAGAAGTGTAGCTCAGGAGGTTAATCCCACACAGCAAAGCAGGCATTCTGTGCATTCATTTAGGAGTACAGCCCTCCATCCACTGAATCTACTTCTGTCCCATATGGAGGCATGTGGGGAAAAATGTGAAATAAAAATACCTGATGTGGGTGAGGACAGACCATCAATACCAGGGTGACAAATGCCTGGAAAAGGCCTCACAGGCCAAATTATGTCATTTTTTTCTTCATCTCTATAATGAAATCCAGTTCAAAGTGGCCGACAGAGACCCTGGTAGGTAGGATCCTTTGGAAAGAGGTTGTCAAGGAGCAAAGGACAGATGAAGAGGCCAATGGTCCAATGAACCTACAGCCTATAGCTCAGGCTGACATTGGTGTGTGAGCCTTGTTGTCTTGCTGGCATCTCCCCATGCAGTGATTCAGGAAAGACTCATGAAGATTATCTCAATGAGTTTTGGTTTCTCTTTTGTCCCTTCTTGTTATTCTTCCAGGAACAGCTGCTGGCAGGAAGAATTATGGTGCTTTATCTGCCTGCTCCATTGCAATAATGAACTTAGAAATAGGTCTGGAAGGAAAAATTAAAAGCAATTGAAAAGTTTCCATTTAAGCTAAGGAAGAGCACAGAAACAACAAGAAAATCTTGAATATGGTATAAAAGACTGAACATTATAAGCAGATTTTAAATGTAAAAGTTACAGGGATATGAAACTGCCAAAACAGAAGAGTCAAACTCATTCACTGGCTGAATTTTAATATATTCATGTGTAGGATGTTCCTGCCTTTACATCTGGTTACTCCAGATTTCAGAGTATATTTTGTTATGTCCCCTAAAACTGGAGGATGGAGGCTTATCCCCCTGAGTTTGGGAACTATACCTTGTGTTCATAAAAGCGACATACAGAGAGGTAATCTATCTTGTAACTCTGTTTTCACCGTACCATGTTATACTGACAAGGATACTTGCAACATAATCCAAAGGAAGGTGTTAAAATCAGTAAAGGAAGTCGTTCTACACTGCATGTAAGTTAGCCTGAGAATCCTCAACCACTGAAACTCTACAGTTTCCGTTTCATTATTTTTCATATACAAGTAAACCCAGTCATCATATTCTGCTCCAGAAATGTTTTACACCACTGTCTGAAGATTAAAGAGAGTTTTAGAGAAGCAAGTGGCTCAAGAGGAGTAATTAGAACAGTCAAGAAGGTATTTTGTACTTCATTCAGCAACTTCTGGTTGTAGAAATTCTGCATTTTCTGGATCATCACAAGTCAAAGTTGTGGCTTAATCCTGCAAGTTGACAGTCTCAAATGAAAAACCCATTTTTCACCAGCAGAGCTTACAGTCATTTCCTAAATAGCTGTTTCTAGCTGACTACACTAAAGCTCTTTTAGCTAATGATATAAATGTGTCACTGGTGGGGTTTGGATAGAATTTGGAATCGAGTACATTTGAATATTTACCTCGATACACAAGCTTATTTATCTGCCAATAGGTGTCTGTGCTTTAGGAATTTGATTGTTTGTGTATTTGAAGACCAAGGACTCAGACATGATTTTATTGCAGATCCTATAGCTTTAGCAAGATGAAAATCAATCTCAGATTTCTCAGCAGCTGGGAGAATCAGCTATGAAAGCAGCACAAGAGTAAGGTGGCAACAAGCTTTGTTTCAGGGATTAAATCTAAATGCAGTACGTAGTTTCATGGTTTTGTAATGGATTGATATAGGGTTATTATGGATAATATTTATTTAGACAAGTAAGAAATGTTTAACACAAAGGCATTTTCAAATGAAAATGGCAAAGCACAGTTTGCAAATGCACAGGCTAAAATTATGTGTAATTTCAGTGAATGGGAAAGACTGAATAGCAGACAATTGCCTGTGGCGGATTTTACAGTCCCAGCTGACAAAGAGAACGTCTATATAGCACAGAGCATATAAATCAGTTCCATGGCTCAAAGCAGTGATGTGATACATCAATCATCTGCTTTACAAATACGCAGTGAAGCACTCATTCATTTGTACATCCATCACAGGGCTGTTCAAGCACCATAAACTTAGTAAATTAATTGGACAAGTCAATATCAAAATCTAAAACCATGCAACTCCTCCTATCTGAACGTTGGTTCAACACTACTGAAGATAATTAAAATATCTCTTATTTTAAAGAAACTGTCAAGGGTTTTCCCTGAGGACATCTGGAAAATTATTTATTGTACTTTCCATTGGATTTCCATAATACCTGAGTTAGAAATTACATTCTTTCTCTTTTTAAAATTATTTTTAGTTTTAATATGGTGATAATCTAGCACCTTTTTGACTCAGAAATTCAAATTGCTTTACTGACAATCAAAGAGACGCAGAAAAGTATTCCTTCATACATAGGCTGTAGAAAAAACTCAGCACAGTGGGTGTGAGAAATTTAGGCCAAACACAGTAGAGCAAATTTCTGTTTAATTTTGTTCTGTCATGCAAGAAGGCAAAGCTCATTTCTGAGTAGTAAGTGGTCAGACACATTCAGAATCCATCTTCTGGCAATATTTAGTATCTGATATCAAAGAAGAAAGTGAACAAAATTAGAAAAAAGTACTTTGTTTGAAAAGAACATATTTTGTACAATTTAACCCTGCACTGGCTCCATCTGGTCTTCAAAGGGTCTGTGTAGCAAGAGCAACTGGAGCTGCTCTCTTCTATTGGAGTTTGATTTTAATCTGTTTATCATCCATCTGCTTCAGTTCTTTTTCAAGATAATTCCATGCTTCAGAGTATATAAATAAGGAGATCTGTTGCACTGTGTGATAAGGTCATACAAAAAATCCAACAGGCAATTAAAGAGTAACAACACTAAAAACAAAACAAA
>NW_020955824.1:665862-668309 GCF_003031625.1 Empidonax traillii | reverse complement strand
CACTGTGTTTTAGAGGACTGGCAAGTGTTAGTCTTGTATGTCATTTCTCTCTAAAGAAATCTATCTCCGACCCAAAACCATGTTTCATAAAGAAAACCTTATTTCTTCCTCTGGTTACTCTATATGCACCAGTCTGTCTATTCCAATAAGTTAGAGATATGACAAGACATCTGAAGTGTCAGTATGAGTAACACTGTGAGTGATTCTGTTCTCATCTTAGCACTGTAGATGTTGCATTCCTTTGCAATTTATAAATACATATCACTGTTTTTCTATCTAGAAGTTCCAGATAACCTTTTAAGTAGAATTTTCTTCTTTGCCCAAAGTTATAATTGTCTAAGAACTCTGTAGTAAAGTCACGTATATTGTAAATCTTATTATAATGTTAGTTAATACAGTGCATGCTGCTCATTTAAGGTAATTTAATGCAATTCCCACATCCCAGGACTCCTCAATGTCTCCTGTCTTAAAACAGTGTACTTGCTCTGTACCTAATTATACAGTTTCCAATTTGTGAAATCTTTTCACCCCTCTGAATAGTCAGCTCAGGTTGTTCTAAAAGAGTTTCTGTAATGTACTCTCTGGCTTTGAGAGATGCATGATAAATCAACTTTCTTTGCCATTTGCATTAGTGGAAAGATAATTATTTCCAAAGCAGCAGTGCAGCTGCACAAAGACTTTGTACAGCCTATATTGTATCACACCATATTGACATTACCATTAAAAACAAACAAACAAAACAAAACAAAACAAAACAAACAAAAACACAAACAAACAAAAATAAATTAAAAAACAAACAAAACAAAACAAAAAAATCCCTGCTCTGGCTCATGACAGTCACACTGTTTCAAAATTACTTTGGAACCTTAATGGCAAAGACATTTTAAAGTGGCAAAGATGTTTCCACATTCCCTGGTAGTTTTGTGTAAATTGGGAAATTAATTTAGTAGGAAAATAGAAATCACATTTTTCTGATAGGGAGCTCAGGGTGGGTTGTGGGCAGGGTGTCATTCCATCTGGTATCTATAAAAAGCACATGAGTCTGGAAGAAGAGGTAGTCAGGCCCATTGTGTCTTCTCCGGATTAGAAATGACAATTTTAAGGAACTGAAAATGAATGAACCTTCTAATTAAGAAATCCTTAACAGTAAGCTGTGACATGAAACAACGTGTGATTTTGCTTTCCTTTGAAACTAAGAATCTTTTTTCAGATAAGTGGTTTTACAGACAGAAGTAAAACAAAACAAAACACAGGAAAAAAAAGTGTTAATTCCAATCAACATTTTCAAGTGGTGTGTGATAGCACCTGATAACGTCTGCCTTCTGGAGCAAAATCTACTTCCTGCAGTTAAATACTTTAATCTTGTTCACATTACTGTGCTTCAGAATAGTTTTGAGCCAGAAAAGAGAAAAGACAAAAAGAGGCTAGATGTATTTCTCTAAACCATGAAGGATTAAGCATGCGAGAATGGTCTTAAAGACTATGAAGTAGGATCCTCTCTTGCCCTTGAAAGATAAGAGGAGCTGCTGAGATGAGGTACCTCCAACATATTATTGCTGAGAGTGTGAAGTGGAAATCTGAGAACTACAATTTAGATAACTTTCAAAGCTGCTAGGTGGGGAAAACACACATCTCTCCACTCCCAAAGCATCTTCTAACTACTTCACAGTAATAAGCTTGTTCAGGTGAAAATGGAGGTTGCTGCGAATGCCTCCTTCTGCAGCGGCATCACTCTGTAAGAGCACACACAAAACCATGGGGCTTGCCTGAACCCTGGGTAGCCTGCCTGAACACCCTTCCTGGTCAGACGATTCTTGGGCTCTATTCACTGCTGCAAGGATTATTTGTACATTAAGGGGTTGCAGGCTGAAGTGCAGGTGGGAAGGAAAGCTACAGCTCCTGCCTGTTTCCCAAAGATCTAATTCTTGAGAGTGGCCAGGTTTTGCCATCAGGGATTCAGGTGTATTTCAAGCAGCCTCATGGAAAGCAACAGAAACAGATCTGATTTCTCTGGGTTGGAAAGACCTGTCACAAGCAGAGCATTTGCTGGCAGTCTTGATCTGTTAGACAAAAACAGGGATTGATGTCCTCCCTTAAAAGGAAGGAGTTTAGATAGCTAATGCTAACATTTCTCCCTCTATTGTCAGTATATTGGTTGTTTTTCCTCTTACTATATAGCATCTAGAGGTGCTGAAGAGGCACCTGCAGAGGTACCTGCAGAGGTACCTGTATACCTACAGTTGCAGATTATACCTTAGAAAACAGATATCCAAAAACTAGCATTTATTAAGGTTATGATGTTTGGTTTCTTAAGATTCTTTTTTTTTTTTTTTTTTTTTTTTTTTTTTTTTTTTTTTTTTTTTTTTTTTTTTTTTTTTTTTTTTTTTTTTTTTTTTTTTTTTTTTTTTTTTTTTTTTTTTTTTTTTTTTTTTTTTAAATCTAGCTAA
>NW_020955824.1:619799-665391 GCF_003031625.1 Empidonax traillii | reverse complement strand
TATTTTTTTTTTTTTTTTTTTTTTTTTTTTTTTTTTTTTTTTTTTTTTTTTTTAAATCTAGCTAACAGGAACTGAAGCTCTTTGAGAGATAAAGATATTTTGGCTTAAAAAGCAGCCCTTTCATCAAAACAACTCCCCAAGCCCCAAGATACATTTACTGAAAGAAAAATATAGCTGCATGCAAAGCCAAATGCATACCGAAATACAACACAATCCTTTTTTCTACATAATAAATGACAGCTACTGAGGGAATGGTTACAGATGAAAAGAACAAACTTGCTTTCTTTTCAAAGCACCAAGGGGAAATGCATGAAACAATGAAACTATTGAGTAAGACTCTGTCAAGATAAATATCATATATCTGAAAAAAAAAGTATCTTTAAAATCCGATTACTATAACTGGAAGAATTTAGGACATCTGTGTACTTTCAATCACCACTTGGTTTTGTCAGAATTGGAAGATCAGAGTTTTTCTCTTTTTTTGCTTTCATGTTGCCATGCATCACTGAAATGTTACAAGGTTTTCAGTTCCAGCTGTCTCTGAGGGTGGCTTTTGGTTTTTAAATTCAGCATGTCAGTAAACTATTCTTATTATATTCCTAATGTGTCAAAATAGCATTTAATATCAATATTTGGATTGATACTGTTGAAGTTGTCAGAAGAGACCAGTGACTTTAGGTATTTTGGCTCTTGAATGCACATGCACTGAGCTACTTTTAAATAATATTGCAGAAAGTAAGAAGTACCCCTCTTGTGCCAGGGATCAGTGTAGGACCTCAAGCCTTGATCTCAGAAACTGGGGCACTCAGTGCTGGCAGTACCTCTAGGAACTCCTGCTCATTATTTTTCATGTTTGAAGCTATTCAGCAGTGACCTTCAGGGATGACAAATTTTAAAAGCCAATTCTCCCCTCTCTAGGAGTGCACAAGGCAATAATACGAAAAGGGAGCATCTGTTCTACAGTGAAGTTACATAGTTATTACTAGTTTTCAGTGCCTTCTTTTGGTTCATACTCCCTCTAGATAACATAGCAACTGCCTGAGAGGGATTCTCAAATTTTTCAACTTAGATCAATGCAACTTTGTCCTGAAGAAGGAATAGAAAAAATTCTGCTGATACTGCATCAACCAGTGTGGTCTGCAGAACATACATGCTCCATGTTCAAGCAGACTAATTTTGTGACTGTATCAACTTCTGAAAGCCAGGGATGACATAACAGGGATGACATAACAGTGCAGCAAAGTTCTTATCACAGATTACTTGGCTATTGAACACATTGCACATTCAGGATATCACTTCACATATGAATTGCAGAGTAACTTTCCACTCTGATAAGCACTGCCTAATACTTTCCACACTCTACAGTTTTGGGTGGACTCTTTGAGAATTAGTAACTGGGTGTTCATCCCAAAAAGACATAGATACACGATAAAAGATTTTTATGTTCAGGTAGCTCCTCCATCGCAAGGTGCCTCTTGCAGGATCCTGCATTACAGGCACAACTGGAAGACAAAACATAGCTGCAAACCCGCCATTTCCTTCTCTGGTTACAGTCCTCTGCAGTCCAGGGCCTTGCCTGAGTTTGGAGTGGCATCTCACACCCAATTCAGAAGACACTAACCACAGACTTGGCCCCTCCCTGTCCTCCCAGGCTTGCCTGTGGTGGCAATGTTTGCCGTCTTTGGCCTCTTTGTCCTCTTACAGCTATGGAACTGCTGTCATGGGCTGCGAATCTGTGTTTATAACACATCCTATGCTTGCTCCAACCTATAACTGGAGGAGCACAGGAAAAAGGCAACTTGTATGCTCTCCAAGCCTGTTGCTCAGATTGTATCACTGCCATGCATCCCATTAGAAATCTGATTCTTCCTCACATTTCATTCCAGCAATTCTGAGAAGAGTGGAAATAAGACCTATAGGAATATTTGTAGATATGTAAGCCTATACCAGCTTCTTTTATGAGCTGTCAGCAGATCTTTAGAGAATGTTGTCCCTTTCTAAGTTTTGCAAAGAATTTTAGGAAAAAAAAAATCTGGTGCCTTCATAGTACATTTGTGAATATTATTTTTCTTTCAGTGAAATTTCTGTGTATGCTTAGTTTTGAATCTTCTGTGTCTTGGAAGCAGTCTCATGGTGAGGCTGATAGCGGCAGATTTGCTCAATTCTGTCACAACCTCGAAATCTGTTCGTGTACATCTTGATTGTTTCCAAATTTGGGTGGGTTAGGATCATATGCTATCATTTCACTAAGAATGCTGTTGCAGTTTCTTGGAGTGAGAAGCACAGGCTCTTCTTGGACCAAAGCCACAGTTCACAAATAAATTCATCCTGCTGATGGCCTTAGTGTTAATGATGGGTGACTGGTTATGCTACATCTGCTTTAAAGTCTTGTGGAGAGCTGGACAGAAGATGATCTGCATGCTCAACAAATCTTCTGAGGGAATGGAAAATCTGAATCTCTGACTCTGTAAGTACAAGTGGGAATTTTCATCAGAGAGATACATAGCTATGAACAAGCATTCACATATCTGATTAGGTAACTCTGAATGCAAGCAAATACTCCTGTGGATAAAAGGAGCAACTGCCTTCCAAAGTTGCAATGACTGTTGACACTTACTAGTATGTCAAATATTTTCCTATTTAACAAGTCCCATTTTTGTTGCTGCTATGACTAGAGGTAAAGTGAGTTGGAAGCAAAAGTATTAGCACATCCAAAAGTCCTGTTTTGGTGTTTTAATGATTTGCAATAAGCAGTGATATATGCGTTGTCCTTCCCTTACTCCTCGAAACGCATGACTAGACACAGTCCACAGCAGCAGAGGCTAAGGATCAACATATACGCTCAGTAGACATGCAAATAGTTGGTCATTAAATGGTACTGAAGCTTTATGTTAAACCCTTGCCCAGCCTTTCTGTGCAAGAGCAAGTCTTGTTAATGATCACAGCACCAAATATCAAGCTGTCAAATGTTTGGAACTAAGACCGCATGCAAATGCAAAGGCAGACTGCAAGGACCACGAGTAACTTTCATTCCTTCCTTAGAACCCATCTTATGGATAGCAACTAGAGGAAAGAAATTTGGTCTACATCTGATTTAAACAAGGTTCCAGACACCCTGGATATTGCTGCACGGTTGACCAGTGTAAACAACATCCTTCAAGATAAGAATTATGTTCCCATAGTAGTTTATGGTTTAATTCTCTCAGTTTATTTATTGGGTACAATGAAATTTTAGAGTTCATCTACACCAACAATATCCCGAAGTCATGTCTTCACGCCAACATGCATACTTATACTATCATATGAGTTGTATTGCAACTGGGATAGCTGACAGCAAGAGCAGGGAGGGATAGGATGCTGGACACCTATGCTGCCCAGCCAGCCAAACTCAGGGAAGTGTTGAAAAATGATCCCAGTATTGTTGACAGTGGGTGAGCCCATACTGAAGCTACTCAAAAGATGTCCTAAGTGCTTTTGTGGCCCCGATGCCATTACACTCCCCAGTGCTGGGAGCTTCCTTCAGGACAGAACCATTGTTATGCAGGTGGGGGATACTTCTGTGACTGGCTCTGGTGAGGTGGATATACACTGCATGCAGAACTCATCTAACCTACATGAGTGACATAGCCCCTTTTGTCTCCTGCCATAAGAGCCAGAAGCAGTCTACTGTTAGGAGCTAATTACAGCCCTGACACAGCAATAGCCTATTTGTTTCAGTAATTTCAGTGTCTATACCTGTTTCTAAATGGCAAATAACAATCACTGCCCTCATTACCAAGCCAGCATCTCTCCACCTCCACCACCTCTTGCAAAATGTGGTTGTAGAATAACATGGGCTAGTAATAGCTGCATATAATTCCATTTCAGGTTTTGCACATGGTCACCATACAGCAATGGCATTATTTAGACATCCATTTATTTCCCCTAGACAGCTCAACTTCAATGACAAAAATAAAGCTTTGCTTCATTTCTTCTTCTGAACATGCATGCAACTACATTGCAACTGTAAATGAACGTAAGTAAATAAGTACAGATTTTGCTAATTTGCTTTCTTTCCCTGCAAACATTTGTAACAGAGGTCTCAATCCTGAAGATAGAGTGAGATTTTCCATTGTTTTAAACAGAGAACAAGATTAGGTCATAACTATGTCATTGAGTTGCCAGAAATTATTTGAAATATGATTTCAAGTATAGCAGAGGTAGGCAATGACTTTCCAAAAACATTTTGCTTCTTACCAGACTCATTTTTTTTCATTACCAGGTTAAATGATTGCTTAGCAGGGAAAATGAAAGGGAGAATGAGGGAGGTACTTCAAACAAAACAAGAAGGATCAAATCTAAGTACAGTAGATAATATTTTCTTATAATATGTTCTTGACCTTGCTGTCACAGTACTGAACTGAAGTATTATGGAAATAATCAACACTTCACAGTTAGTAGGACACTGAAGCTGTCCCTACAGCAAAGGACAGTTGGCTTCCTCAGGATATGTACATCTCGGGCAATGGAAATGGAAGTGATACAGCGGGACAGTTGAGCGCACCATGCACTTCCTACTGGTGGGTCAAGGTACTTGTATGGTCCTCCATCACCCTCACCTTCTGTTCTTCGGGCAAGCATATCTGCTCCTCTTCTCCCTTAAATAAGTTTGTGTTCCAGACAAGATTAAAGGATGTGCCAGCCAATGTCCTTGCACACAGGGAGAGAGATGTCTGTAGAGAGTTTCCCAACACTGCTTTCATAGACACTGCACAGGGCTGGAGGACATAAGAAGTCTTAGGCTATGGTGGCATTTGGGGCTGCAACAGGAAACCAGGCCACTATCAGTCCAAAGAACACCTATAGGTCTCACAGAACCCCTCAGACAAACTGTTTGTGATTCTCTCAGCAGCTGTAAATCACAGCTGGTTCAGTGTGGACCCTGCACACAACTGGAGCAGTTATCCTTGACTTCCTTTCACCAAGATGCAAAGACCTGGGGCTGTGCTGCAACAGAAGTAATTATTCAGAAACAAATTTAGCCCTTTTCCTGGGTAATTCACCCCATTTCTGAGCAAATCTCGTACATGAAGTTTTGAGCACTTGTTAGTCCTGTTGCCAGGATTTGAGATCCACTGTCTGTCTTCACTGAGTTCAATCCCTCTGTAACTGAATACACGGTGGAACTACAAACTTTAAAAAAGGATCCCCAACTGCTTGATGAGCATCAAGAAAATACACAGAAGAAGTGGCTTCTCCACTGGTATAAAACCCACTCTATGTATAAACTGATTGTCATAAGAATGTATTAGGGGACATCATCATGAAAATTAATTGGAGGATTGGAAACCAAAGCCTATTCCAGATTCTTTGAACTGAGATTTGAGTTTGAATAAGTCTTCAAACTCTGTGTTATTTAAATTTTCCATCTGTAAAATTGAGATAATTATCCAATTAATCCTTAGGCTCAGTACTCCAAGATATCATATATTATCAATTATCTCTCGTTCATGAAAGGCATCCATTGCTGCTTATGGTCACTGCTTGCATTTCTTCTCGAGTAAAGAAAAATAGAGAACAATACAATATTGCAGCTAGTTTTCTGTACTAGTACCTAGGATGGAGGGAGGATGTATTCAAGAAGGTTTGTAAACTTTCCACACAATAAGTGCACTTTGTATCTGAAGAAGAATCTCATAATATCTTCTCCCTGGCAATATGTGGTATGTGACTGAACTGTCAGAGAACAACTGTCACTGAGGTACATGTGTTTGTTGCTGAGACACGTCACTTGCCCATCCATGGAAAAATGCTCCTTGCTCAGGCCCCAAGCAGTTCAAAGCAAGCTGGGGGCATGCAAAGCTCACTGATTATTTCTGAGGCTTTACAACCAAGGGGAGAGAACTAGTTCAGGCAAAGTGAGAGCTGACTACAACCTTTGTCCAAATCTTAAACCAAACCTGAAGTAAATTCAATTAGCATTCACTTTCCTGCACTCCTTGTTTTTAGATTAAAGTGGGATAATATGGAATTGAATGACTCTGCTCTGGCTGGAGCCAGCAAGGACCAGAAAGTGCAGTCTTGTGACACTTTTAGTCTGATTCCTGGAAAACAAGTGTAGTCTTGCTAGATATCCACAACTCCGAGAGACCCTATGAACATGTGGAAGCTCTCTCCACTCTGATCAACATACCTTGTTCAATCTGAGGGTTGTGTCAGCTCTGCATACAGCTACTTTTTTACTCCACTGTTTACTAAAAGTTTAATTATTATTTCAAAATTATTTCAGACATATTTTACAATCTTTATTATAGGATATGATACATTAGTTTGTGATAGTTAAATTGTAGTCTTTAGTTTGGTCTCCTTAAATCTACATAAAAAGATAAAAATGGCAATAAATCCTATTTTTGATAGTCCAGACATGAGTTCTATTTCTGTAACGCTTTGCCTTATTTTGGAAAACACAACTAATGTTAATTAAAGGTTGGTTGATTTTTTTTTTTAAACTTGATTTAGGGTATAGATACATATTATTGTGAGTCAGCTGTGAGGGCTTAAATTTACAGCTCTGTTTGCTACTTCATAGGAACTGTGTTTCTTTCCTTGTGTCAAATGCAAGATTGTTTATCCCTCAATGAGAGGGCCATGACGACTTCATAAAAATGAGTTTGAGAGGCAACTTGACCATGGCCTAAAAATATCTCCCTGGTAGAGCAGCTACTTGTAACAAAAAGCTCTTGAAAGAAAAGATATTAAAGCATCCTGTGATTGGAAGTTCAAGCAGAAGTAATCAATAAGAAAATAAATGAAAAAAATGTTGAGCAAATAACTCGTATAAGAAGGGTGGATTTTCCACTGCTGGAAATCCTGATGTCAAAACCAGGCATGAAATGCCAGAGGCAATGGGGGTGAGGCAGCAATAAACCTGGCAAGATTCTATAGCCACATTATGCAGAATACCTGACAAGAACATTGTACCATCTACTTCTGATTCTACAGTTATTATGACTGTAACTCCGAATTGTCACATGCGCCTGAATTTCAAGGGTGGTCTGGCCTCAACATTCCTATTCAGTCCCATGGAGCAAAACATAGATATGAATCTGAATCCAAATTCAAACTCTTTCAAAACCTGAAATAAAAAACCTTGGATCTTATATTCTGGCTTTAATGAATTTTTAAACTAGGAGAGAAAAATGTGGCTTTAAAAATAATTTTCTATTCAATGTTCTCTTATTTTCACCATTAGACATAAATAAAGCCGTTGGTTGCTTTATAATGATCAGTACAAATGACATTTATATGCGTTGTCTGGACTAATGTAGTTCTACTGCAGAAAAAGCACAGCTAAAATATCATGCAAGTGTAGGTAAGAAATATGCTGATTTTCACTGCTGCTTGTCCCATGACTTTGTTTATTCAAGAGGAAGGATTCTTTCAGTAAGTGAACGGGTAATGTAGCTACAGCTTGCTGTACATGCATACATACATCTGATTGGTGCAGCATTTACATTGCACTGCAGGTTTGCAGTTTTATTGTCTCTGGGTCCGTCCTGCGAGCCCACAACACAGTCCTTCAGCATGTTCCATCAGCTGGTTCCATTCAAACAGATCTGTTTCCTGACATCATTAAATACAGCTCTGGTTTGCACTGTTGAAGGCAATGAATCATAAAAGCTGTGATTCACAGTGTTGTTCAGTTGTGTCCCTGAGCTTGGCTTTGGTCCTTGGTTCAAAAACCCAGTTAACCCATTTCCAAATACATTTAGTCCAGTCTGTCCTTCTGAAGACAAATGCATCTTCTGTCCCTCGGCAATGGTCAAGAAACCTCTGCAATAGGGTTATGTTTTTGCAGGTAGATAGGAGATACTCCAAATAGCTTGGACCTGAACCAATTAGCTACAAGTTTTATAATTTATCAATGCAGTTAGTAATTCTCCTATTAGATCTAAAGCCAGCCTTTTGTCCTCTGCTCTGAGTTTTTAGTACACCAATGATATGTTTCTCCCTACCCTCATAATCTCAATAGAATGAGATTGTTTTCATTGTCACAAATAATAAGGTTTCTCCCAATTTGACAGCTGTCAAGACAAAGTCATGATATTTAATGAAAATTAAAGTTGCAATCTGAATAAAAGACTCCTTTAATGAAATGAGGACATTTTGTCCAATAACAAACACCAACATCAAATGCTTTTTTTATAATTTAGCAAAGATGTGATGGGAAATTATTTGAATAAATCAGTAGCACAGTTGAAGAACATTATTGTTGTTTTGGTGTTTCTCAGAGGAGCATTCTTCAGATCCCAGTGGGGTATCAGTGCTGGGCCCAGTGAGTCATCCTGGCTGGGAGAACCCCCCAGCAAGAAGCTACAGCAGCCATGTCCTGGTCTAGGCATCTTTAGATTTCAGATTCACATGGGCTTCTTGCTTGGAACACCAGCACAGGGCAGTCCAGTCTACTCTTATTTCAGAAACTGCAGATGGCTGTGGTCACCAGAAATGGTGGCAGCCCTTCCTGGGCACTAGGCATGATGGTAGTCCTGGCAGATGCTTAGGACCTTCACTCAGATAACACCACTGAGATTTCAGCAGTGACGAAGCACTCATGAAAAGAGTAGTGTGGATGGCTCCCATTCACTTCAGTGGATATCTAGCTTTAAAGACTGACTGTCTTTAAAGAAATTATAAAGAAATTTTAGAGTCACAAACTTCATGAATATTTTCGCTTTAGGTGAGCATTTCACAAACATACTACACAGAGTTAATGTATGCTTGGCCCTGTCACATTCTGATATTGTCCTCATTGGAAGAGATTGTCTACAGGAATGAAGCTGTAAATTTGAATAGATTAACTGTTGTAAAGAATTCAGTGACTTATTAGTATAATTGAGAACCTCAGGTGAAATCAGGATATTCATTTTCATCCCATTAGCAAAAAATATGCTGGATCTCATGTCTTATTGTTGAATAAGATAGATCCTCTATAGGATTCCACAAAACAGAAGTGAAGGAAGGTAATTTAAAAAAATTAATATAATTTTGTATCAGTGAGCAACATTTTTTCTTTCTAATACAAAATGATTGTGGTATTTAGTCTAGGTAATGCATTGTGCTTCTGCTGTTGGTATTAATGTCCTTTCAAGTGAAGAGAACATGCAGCCATTTATGAGTTCTTGCTGTTAAGATGTTCAGCAATGTAATAATTAACAATGTTGATGTGTAAATTAAGCTTCAGAGTTGAAATTGCTTTTGCAATGAATGAGGCAAATCACATTTCTCTGGCTCTTGGTTCAACAGAGCAGGTGAGGACTGGCTGAAAGCTAAACATAGCAGTATTCAAGGAATAACATGTCTTCTTTAAACTGTCTCCTTTCCCCTTTTTTGGTGCACTCTGCCTGTGGCATCTTGCTGTGCGCAGTGGAGGAATGCGAATGGCACATCACAGCAAAGGAGGAAGCAGTTTCCCCAGGTCTCAGCTCCTCCAGGACTCCCACAGCCATAGAATCACAGGATGGTTTGGGTTGGAAGGGACCCTAAAAAATTATCTAGTTACACTCTCCCTACCATGTGCAGGAACACCTTTCACTTGACCAGGTTGCTCAATGCCCCATCCATCTTGAACACTTCTAGGGATGAGGCATCCATCACTGCTCTAGTAATCTGTTCCAGTGCCTCAACACTTCTACAGTAAAAAATTTCTTGCTAACACCCAACCTAAACCTCCCCGCTTTCTGTTTAAAGCCATTCCCCTTGTCCTGTCACTAGTAAAACGTCCTTCTCCAGCCTTCCTGTAGGCCCCCTTTAGGTACTGGAAGGCTGCTATAAGGTCTTCCCAAAGCTTTCTCTTCTCCAGACTGAACAATTCCAACCCTATCTAGCCACAGAGACACTTGTATGAGTGTCTGGATGCCCTCAACCATTCTCATACTGTGTGCCAGGAGAAAGACGAGATTTTTCAGTGTATCTCATTAAATATTTGAATCTCAATGGCCTTTTCTATTCGTTGGCCTAAACCAAGAACAGGCAACCAGTCTGCCTACCTTATCTCATTTCCAGTCTTTGTTTTAAGGGTAGTCTCCAGGCTGCGGACACACTAAGAAGTGTTACGGTTGAAGAAAACTGTGTGCCTAGGTCAAAAGGAGTAGAGAAGGAAGTGATGCAGCTAGTACTTTATTAAGTATTTATAAAGACTGCTGTCCTTTTACTTTCTAAGACAAGAAAAAGCAGGATCATGCACGTGGCATACTTGCACAAAATATATAAAGCACTGAATTTTAGCCAAAATCAGTATCTAGAGTGTTGCTTGCACTGACATATGTACTTCTGCTTCCCTTTATCTTCTTTCAATGACACTTGGTTGGAGAAAACTAAAAACAGTCTAGTACTGATAAGCTCTGCTTCAGATATAGACCTTTAGTTTACCTCTTGCAAATTGGAGGCTCTAGTTTTCCACAGCTGACTCCTAGGGCAAGGCTTAGTGGGAGCAGTCCAGTGTGCAGCTGGTCTTTCAGGGTCACATTATTGGAGTAAAAGAAATGTGGGAAGGGAGAAGTTGTGCTTTGTGGCATGAAAGAATGTGTTGTTTTATAGAGACTCATTATTGTATGGATATTGTCTTAAAATATTGTTTGACCTGTTGAGGTCTTATCTGCTGTAAGTGTGCTCAGCTAACATGAAGACTTGGCCACTGGCATTAAATTATTCTTCTCCTTTGCCCTCGTTTCACTTTCAGCTTGAGTGATGTCAGCTAGGGAACAGACTTAATCCAGCATTTTACAAGCACCATGATAAGCATATTCACTGTCACAAATTAAAAGAAAAACTTCACTGAAACTGTTATTGAATTGAACTACAGAATGGGTAGTATGTGAAAATAATCCAGGAAAACATACAAAAGAAATATCCTCCATATAACAAGTGGGCTCTCCTTAAGGATGCCTCACTTTTTGAGAGCCTCAATTGAAACAGAAGCATAGACATAAAAATGGAAGGTGTGATTGAAATACAATGGTACACACAGATAATTGTGAAGAAATAAAAGGAGAAAGAAAAAGGTGAATTAACAAAATTATTCAAAAGAATGTGTTTTTTAGCAATATCATATACAATTCAAGTGGGCACACTTAGTGCTAAAAGAGCTCCACAAGCTATTTCAAACTAGGCTTCCTACCCATTTGTGCGATGCCTGTAACTAGTGTTCTCTGTGTTTCACAAGATTTAATGTATTTACCTTCCCACCCCTGCTGTGGAATACTGAAGTGTTTTCCACAGCCTGCAGACTGGCACTCCGGAGTGCTGTGAGGTTGTTGTCAGCTCTGTGATGTGTCTCTAGCTGGCATTAACATGGGATGAAACACAAAAGGGTGATGTTGCTGCAGTGGCAGTGTCTGCTGTGAACCCCCCTTCTGTCATCAGGTACAGACGGGCACCTTCACTCTCACTCAGCACTTCTCTTGGTTGATGGATACACTGTTGATTCAGGCCCCTTGATAAAAGCTTCCATTGCCTTTACTTGCACATGCAGGACACTGTGTGTGCATAGGGTGAGGGAGAGGTGTGTGTGTGACCCTGCAGGGGGTCACTGCTTTTAGTGCTCTATTCCCTTCTGCTCAGTCCCTCTCTAGTACCTGTTTAGCATAAATTTGCTTCCTTGGGACTCATTCCATGTCACCCATCTGTACAACTTCCCAGATTTTTACCTCTGCAGAACTCTGAGAGCAATGCTTCCTGTTTCATGGCAGTGTAGCCAAGAGCTTCCAGTTTTACTGGACTCCATTAAGGAACAGAGTTCAGGGTTTGTAGCATTCAGCGCTCAGCCTTTTCTTGCACATGGACACTGTGGACAACTCTTCTGTCTTTGATATGGTGTCTCTGCCATATATAACGTTTCGCACATAAGTAAAGATGTACTTTTCTGCAGGGACAGACTGATGTCTAGTGTGTGTTCTTCCTTAAATGCTTTTCCCTGTGTTTTCTGAGCTTGCATTCTTTAATCATTGAGCTTTACAGTAGCCAGAACAGTGGTTGCCCTCAATGACTATTTCTTCCTAGTTATTAGTCATGTGCTTAAGCTCATTAATAAAAATAATCAGAAACATGCAATCAGAAAAGTGAGCCACCTTTTTAATGTTTTGGAACCTTGTGCATCCTCCAGACAGTTTCACACCTGTTTGGAGTGTGTGTAATGTGGGGTGATGCTGCTATTTGAGCTGAGAATCTTTTGAATGAAAGTATTTCTTAAACTAGTAACTCAAAGAAGAGCATATTTGAAAACTGAGAGACCCACCAGAACTCCAGACTCACACTGATGAACTCTCTAGTCCTTCAGGACTGCAGATCTTGAGAACAGGTCATATGTATGAAGAAGCACTTTCGCTTTGATGTTCACAAGAAAATGTCTTTGGACACCAGAACTTTTTGCCAAAAGCCAAAATTCCAGTGGGAATCCTTTGCCTTGTTCTTCTGCTCACCTTCTTTGCTGTTTGACTGCTGCTTCCCATCCTAATGCTGGATGCAGTGTTTCAGTAGTATGGAGAGCCTGGGAAACGCTCTGGGATAAATAGGGTTAGGAAAGCCGCAATCCTGCTGACTAACTTCACCCTCACACTCAGGTTATCACCCAGAAGCAGCACCACTGAGATCAGCAGCTGGTACCTTTATGAAAGTGGTGCCACAAGTCAGTCACACTCCTAGTTCTGAAAGAATCTTGCACAGCTCTGATCCAAACCTCATGTGTGAGCAAGAGAGGTCCAGAGGGCAAGCAGTCAGATGTACTGTAATAGTGGGATGAGGATGAAGTGTTAATTGAGAAGGAGTCCGTAACTCCTGTATTGGTGATACCTCAGGTGTACAGATTGTACTTGTGCATCCCCTACACCAAATCCCATCATTCTTAAGGTTGTTCCTGCAGTGAATGAAAGACTGGGCAAATTAGCTCTCCACAAACAGCCCCACGTCAGAAGAGAGACCTGCTGGGACCCTGCCCATCCATTTCCTTTCCCTTCCCCTACATCAGCAGGGCCAAAGCAGGAGAATGGGGCTGACCATCTGGTCCATGGATGTAAAATCAGTACACACTCTTTGAATGGAAAAATGCAATTTGAAGTACCCACAGAGCCCTTTTTTTTTTTTTTTTTTCCTGAAAGAACACAGTACCTTGCACCTCATAAGTTTGTTCCTGATTATAAAAACAGCTGGAGGGTGAGTTTGCACAGTTGCCTGAAATATGTTCTTTGAATGGAAAATAATTTTGGTCTTAAGTGTTGTAAAGCAAACCACATCTCAATAGGAAGCTCTTGTGACCTCATGTGTTCCCTCTGTGTTTTTCAGATGAAGGAGCCCCACAGCAAAGGAGATTCACTGCCCAAGCCGGAACCCAGGACCCTCTGGGGTGGTGAGGAGGCAGGTACGGGTAGTGTGTGGCAGGGTGGGCAGCGGGGCTGAGAAGGAGGTGCGCTCTCCTTCTGATGTGCCTTTTTTCTGGGCTGAAGTGCTTTGTCTCCAAGCCAAGCTTAATTGAAGGATGTTTTTCATGTCAAAAGGAGATGTAGGCTCTCACTCACTGCGTGTTTGCTGGGCAAAAACAACCACAGCAGCAACAACAACTCACTTTGCGTGCAGGATGGCTGCAGAGCACAATGAGCTTCACAAAGGCTCCAGAGTAATTATGCCATGACATAATGAGGAGAAACAACAGAATTCTAGCAGATCTGTTCAATAAGCCATCAGATGCACTTCAGCATTGACCTGCTGTGTGAGCAGAGCTCTCCTTAGCTACTAGCAAGAGTCCTGCAAATGAATCTGAGGGTAAAAGTGGTCACTTGGTGACCCCTGATCTGTATAAAGGAGAATCAAGGACATAAGTGCTGTGCACAAGAGAAGCCTCAGTAGTTTTGGCATAGATAGAATAAATTGAATATGTTGAGCTCACATGCATTCTTCTTACTCTGTCTCCTTTGTCTTGGGGTTTTGCTTTTTTTTTTTTGGGGGGGGGTGCGCTTTTGTGTGCTTTGTTTGCCTTTATTTCTCTTTGCCTAATCATAATCTTGGATCTTATTTACAAATGGGAAGTGTACCAGATTAACTTGGACTGTTGGTGCTGTTGTTGGATTAAGTCAGAACTGCATTTAAGTCAAGAAAAAAAATATCCCTAAAAATGCTGTGACAACACAGTGCAAATGTCCCAGTAAGCATAAACTGTTCCTATCATGACAGGAGCTGTCAGATCCTGAGGCAGATTTCACTTGGATGTTTGGGGGATTTTCTTCATGCTCTCTTTGCTATTTTTGCAACTGTTCCCCTAGGAAAAATCCCAGAAGTCTCTGTCCCCATTAGGAAGAAATCTTTTCTTTCACTTCCTCACTTTGATTTTGAGCGCGTAATGCTCTGGGTTAATTTCCCTGACCTATTACCAGTCTTGGCTTCTACACATAGAGATTAAATCCTGATCTAGATGATGAACTTTTATTACACAAGTTTAGAAATACATTTCATTAACTAAACACTCTCACTCAATTGTGACATCTCACAGTAGTGTGTGAATGTTGCAAGTTACACTGATTTCTAAACAGTGGTAGCTATAGCTATAATGTATTTTTTTCAAAAATATTGAAGTTCACACATGGTAGCTGGTTTAACTAATTTGAGCTGTACTTTCTTATTCCTGAAGTGCACTAAGGTAGTGATTTATTTTACCCTTCTGCCAGCTACATGTGCAGTGGGAGGGCTCTCAATGTCCTTTCACTCGCTCCTGCCCTCTCTTCTCCATCAAAAGTTATTGTCTTCTTAGTTAGGTCCACAGCTGGTTACATGTGAAACCACATCTAGGGAATGAATCAATTAAAAATACAGTATTTAGAGACCACTTCTAGGCAGTGGTGATGAGATGGGGATGCTAGAAGTTCTTTTTCTTACCCAGGTTAATTAGGTATCCAGGCTAATTTCAGATAAGTAGAAAAAGTGCTCATGGCTTGCTAATCTGGGACGTAGTCCCAGAGTAGCTGAAGTTTAAAGGCTCTTCTGCCATGACACAACTGCCAGTTGTAAAGATTACAATTTCATGCCTGTGGCATTTTCCAGTTTAATGAAACATCAGCATTTTCTCTACTTTTCCCTCATCTTTTCCAATAAAGCCCTTTTTCCTGACACAAAAGCTAAGTCAATTAAAATTGTGATGAAAGTGCTCTAAAGGCACAGCTTGAAATTCAGCTTTGCAACGTACAGAAGGTAATTATTCCATATTTTATTTCCCTTTTAATGTATCCATTTATACACCACAACATGGTAGCAGATCAAAAGTCTAATAGAGCTTAATTGCAATTAATATAAATGCCTCTCTATGTGTCATACTGAACTTGCACTAAAGAAAGGAATGTAACAGTCTGGATTGAAGACATGTGAAGTTCTTCCAGTTTTACCTGCAGGACAACCTCTAGCTGACCCTTCAGCCACTGCTGTCAGGGAGGAAGAAGAGCTCCATGGCAACTCAGATGCGGCAATTTGGAAGATCTGTGCTGACTGGACACTCTAAATTTTTGGGGAAAAATTGAGATCCCAGCACTTGTAGCTCTGAAGAATTTTTCTCAAATAGAAAACAAAACCATAATCTCACCTGACTTCAGACCTCTGCAAAGCAGGTGGTGTGTTGTCACAGGTTGTGACCTAGGAGAACTCTTGTCTGAGGGGGAAAAGAATTAGTCCCTATTTGTGTCCTTTTCTCTCCCCTGACTATCAAGGAAGGCTAGATGAGCTGGGTTTAACTCATTATTACAGATCTTCACTGATGGGGAATCCTTGATACCCCTCTGCTTCTTTCTGTCCTTGTTCCAAGCCTTACAATATTGTCCTTAGAGTCCATTTTCTTGGACAGTCCATGCAGATATAAGACAGAACTAAGTATTTGTATTTCTTAGTGCCTTTTTTTTTTATTTGCATCTTTTTCTGTTGAGTTATAAATCTGACACCTAACATACCACAGAATACGATGAAGGCCCAAATTGGCCAGAACCAGGACCCTGGAGGACTTTCTTCCAGAGTATAGCATTAGGTGAGGTTTCTAGAGGATTTGCTACATTGCTGCAGTTGCAGGGGATGAAAGTGAGGGATGGTAAGGGGATGAAAAAGAGGCCACTGGAGAAAATAGCAAAGTGATGAGGAGGCACCACATCCATTGCTTTTCCTAGGTACCAGAAGGATATCCAGATTTGACCTTCTCTCTTGCCCTAACATTTCCTTCATTACCATGTATTTTCCATCCAGTATCCAAACTGCATCTTTATTCTGTTTGAGGTCCTTTTTCCCCAGCAGGGATCTATATTTTAGCTGGCAAGACCTAATGGTAAGCCCTTTTACCTGGAGAATTGCCAGTGACAAGAACTCCAGGCCTTATAGGAGAGTTGATTCATATTTTTGAAAAGCAGTACAGGGGGCATCATCTATAACCCTTTTGTGTTGTTAAGCAGCTAAGCAATAAATCACACAAAAACATGAGATGTTGCAAGATTTATAGGGAAAAGGTCTAGGAAAATGTAGTATAGAAGAGAAGCTGAGTGTCACGAGTCTCCTGGTTATTCCTTTGTATGGTCTGGCTCCTGCCTAAGGAGAAGTATCCTTATGTATTTTACAGACACTGAAATAAACTAATTAAAAATACCATACTGAATGAAGCCCACACAGAAAAAGTTGCTATGATTTTCTGGTTGTTTTGCTGTTGCTTGTAAAAGTGACCTCAGAAGTGGGAATGTGCCTATGTTGCTCCCTTATAAAAAAAAGGACAGTTTTTCTTCTTTTGTAATGGTAGCCCAAGTTCTCTCTGTATCATATTTTTCTGCAAAATATATTTGTCAAGATAAATATTTGTGACTGCACTTTGTAAAGGGTGAGGTTTGTCCAGGAAAGGGACAGAAAACCTTAACCAAGGTAGGGTATGATGTAGCAGCAGGTTGGAATTCGTCAGTCCTGACCATCACACAGCACCAATGAACCCCATAACAGAACAGCCTGACTGAGGAGACATTTAATTCTTTTCACACCAATGTGAATACTCTGAGGTAAATGTGTTTTAGAAAAGAGAAAGGCTAACTAAGGCTTGTTATGCACTACCCTCTAATTACCATTCAAGGCCCTAGGCAAAGAGAAGGCTGTCCCCAGACTGATTGCCTCAGGAATGAGATGAAAGCTTCTTCAAGGAAACCTACTGCTTCTCCAGCTCCTACACGAGACATGGAAGGTTTCTGTTCACGTGGAGAAGAAACTAGGTTTTAAACTTTTTCATGTAAAATGTAGCAATGACTGTATGAAAACCCGAAAAACCTTCCCACTTCTCAGTAATCAGTGGACTAAAGGGTGTGATCTCAGTCGCCAGTATGAAGAAGGATTAATTTTAAATTTTGTCAACAGTAGTAATGCTTTTTGATACCCTCTATAGTCTCAAGGAGATACTTGTATCTGTTTTGTCACTGTGCATCTCAGGAGGCAATCTGTGAAGCAGTTCAGTGGTGAGGGAAATGAATTCAAAACCTTTTATTATAATCAGACTTTAATATGTTGGAGCAAAATTGCTTCGTTTACCTGAGATGTGCTATCATTTTCATTTAGCCTATCACATCATTCAAATAGCATTGTCTGGAGATAATTACTGAAGAAGGCAATCTCTTGTCAGCCTAAAACATAGCAGCATAAGCTCATTTACTGAAAATTAAAACAGATGGAAAATTGTTTTTGCTTTTAATATAACTGCACAAAAACTAAGATTGCAAGTATGCTAAAAGTAATCATAGGAAATGCAAGATTGTGGCCTATAACCTTTGTCCTAAACAAAGTATTTCAACCATCCCAGTAAAAATAAGAATATTTATTCATATCAAGGATTTGGAAACGGTAAAAGAAATATCTCTCCACAAAAAGGATCGGATGCCTGTAGGCAGCCTAGGAAAAAAAAATTGAACAAAGATTTCATTAGAATAACTCAGAAAAAAGTCATAAATATTGAAAAAACAAACAAAGCACTTTTATTCTATAAGCACATGTATACATCACCACATGGATGTGAATCATCTCAGTAAAACTAAGAAAGCTATTTGTCTACCTAAAAATAAAAACCAGTTTCTGCACTAGTTCATAGAGCTGAGAGTATACATTCTAATACAGGATGACCTACCATGCCCTGGGTTCTATATATATTCTTTAAGCTCAGGAGCAGCCTGGATGGGAGATAGAGATACTTCTCCATCCACACAATTTTTTTTCTCCTAGATCTGTTGTCACATGACAGAGGTATCAGAATTCCAACGTAGTTTTAACCACAGAAAGTACGTGTTCTGCTCTCCTGGGCATATGCTTGGCAGGCTGTCAGCATTGTGCTCCACTTGTGCATCTTCTGGGCATTTTTTTTCCTAATGACCAAGTTGAACATTCATTTTGATGCCATTGCCCCCTCTTGCACCTTCTGTCACCACTGGGAAGATTTTGGCTTTGATGTCATTTTAGCTCTTCATCATGAAGTGATAGGCTCCTGTTCAACTGCCTTTAACCTCCTCTTCATCAGGTTACACAAGCCCAGCTCTTCAGCCTCTCATCAGCGGTCCTTGTTGATCAACCCCTGATCAACCTGGTAGCCTTCCACTGTGGCTCTCTCCAGTTTAAGATCCTTCTTGAAGTGGGTTGCCAAAGCTGTCCAGTTTTCCATATCCTATTTGACTTCATCCTATGAAATAAAAACATGAGGAAGTGACCTCTTTTACTTGAAATAATTTTGAAGATGACTTTGAACTCGTGATGTTCCACTTAAAGTGACTGTAGCTGATGATGTTGCTTTCAGAATGCTGGCTTCATCTTGAAGCAGTGGGGAAGAAAGATAGGCCTGAGAGGGAAAAGAAAGCAAAATGAAGGAGAAGATTAAGGGGAAAAGATCACTTCAAGGAGTAATGGCAAGGTTGGAAAGAAGACAGAGGGAAAAAAAGAAGGCTGAAAAAGTCAACATGACAAAGACCAAGGGAGCAGTGCAGGAAATTGCATCCTGACACTTTTGTTGCACTGTGATCCAGGACAAATGTAGACTAATATGATCTACTTAGCAAATGGGGATGGGTCAAGTTTGAAATCATTTAAGCTAAGAAGTTTCATTCTCCAGAGAGGGGACAGCCAATGGAAAAAAAAAAAGAGTCCTCCAAATAATTGCTTCGCTCTGCATCTCACTGAGCATGTTGCTGAGGAGCTTTATTCTGACAGCCCTTGAAATATATTTTTCATTTATTTCAGTCCCTTTATAACTCTGCAGGAGAATTGCATTTCTGCCTTGGAGTGGAAGGTCCAAAATATCCTGAGAGGGATTTTGTCTCCTCTTTCTCTGCTGCTCACTTGCACCAGCACGTGCAAGCCTGTCCCTCTGCCTCCCAGCTGACTGCAGAATGACTAAATAAGGAGAATCAAATCTGGAATTCGAGTTGGTCTTCCAGGAAATGCTATTTGAAGCCTTCAAAAACAATGAAGAAATTGTCCATAAAAGAATTTTCTCTAAAAATGACTTGGTTGCATTGAGGGTAGTATACTACCCTCCCCACAACTCTGCAAAAATCTGACTAACAACAACTTGCTCAATAAAAAATGAATAAGCAGAACTTCACTTTACACAAGAAAAACTGCCATATTTTTGGATTCGGGTTCTGGAAAAAAAAAAAAATCACATGACAAAACCACAGGAGCGAACAGCCCTGACATCACAAATGTTGGCAGTGTACTCCAGACCAGGCAATATTTATGGAAAGACGAGGGCTAAACTTCTCTCCTGTCAAATCTATGCAGGGCAAAGCATTTTGGCAGGCAGGATCAGAAAGGGCTTTCACTGAGTTTGCACCTTGCTGCCTTGTATATTTCTCTGAAGTTTTTGTAGCACAGATAGGACTTAGTAGGTAAGGTTTCGGAGGTAAAAGAAGACCAATTCCTCGCGTAAAATACAGCCAGGAAAATAGCTTTCTCTTTTTATAGAAGTCAGAGCATTGTTTGGGATTCTTGCAGCCCAAAATGGCTTCACAGCACTCTGCTGTTTCTGCAGGATGTTGTGTTGTGTGCAACCTGCCTTCAGCTGTTGTGCCATGTTGCTATGCGCTCAGGCTGACAGCTGTTGTGTTTCACTCCAAATTAGTGGCTGCCTCTTGCTCCGGAAGTGAAGTAATACCTACACACAGGGCCAGATTCCAGTTCTCTATGGAAATGCCCCCAAAACAAGTGAAAATACTACCAAAACAGATGCTTTGTACCCATTTCCTGATCAGTCACACGATACTTCCTCTTTCTATACGGAGTTCCCCAGACACTCCCACACCAGTTCCCATTTTTTTTTTCCTTTCCTAGCAATCTAAACATTTTGTGTTGTGAAAAGAATTTAGCATCTCAGCAGTTCCACATTTCTTGTAAGCCAGCCCCTCAGAAGTGTCAGGATGCTGAGCCATGCTTGTGGATGATGGCATACAGCCTGGGAGGCTGTTTTAGTTCCCTTGGAGGCCAATTCAGAGTAAAGTGTGATTCTGAAATCTATTTTAAGACCTTCTGTGAAAATGACGGTGAATGACGAAAGAGGACTTTTTACAAGACAGTAGCTGTAATATATTGATGAAATAGTTTTAAATCAGTTTAGCTTACTAAATTTCTTTAAGAGCATTTGAATTGCCTCTTTGGTCCAAGCAAAGGTTCACCTGGCCCAGGATCTCATCTCCAGTAATGGTCCATGTCAGATACCATGCAGAGGTGTTTCTCAATCTGTGACAGTACCGGAATTCCAGTAAACATCAGATGGTGACCTGAAAAATAGCTGCAAATTTTTTTCTAAGTAAACAGTCAAGCAAAGGAAATACAGAAATAAAAGTAATAATATTCTCAAAATATTATTGAGAAAGACAAGTGAGTGAACATTCAAAGCTTATCTTCATTATAGGGTATTTTTGTAAATTTAAACCTTATAGCTGTGCTGCACAAGGTCCACTGATAGTTTTCCAAAAACCTAAGTAATCTCTGAATTAACAGGATTTGAGAGACATGGCTAAAGGCACAAGATACAGACAAATGCTCAGAGGAGTTTATGTCCTATCCTGAGAGCCACAAATAGGCCTCTTATAAAACAAAGTGGGACCTGATGTATCAGGCTCATAATATTCTTCAGTATTTAAAAACACCACATCTGAAAATAAAAATGTGTATAAAGAAAACACGCTCATTATATTAATTAAATAATGTTGGTAATCACAATTTCTAACCTCACAATAGCCTTCCCCCCCACTTCAAGAACAAAACATATTTTCCTATTAAGCTGTCTTTAACAAATGTGTTCACCAGTTCATTAGTCACTACTGTACATACAAACATGTTCCAGTGAGTACAAATGCATTAATAGAAGTAATTTTATTTTATTTTATTCCATGACTCAACTCACACAGTCAAAGTGACTTGGAAGTTTAATAGTTGTGGCTGCAGTACCTAAAGACAAATACACTTGACATAATCAAGGTGAATGCTCTGGAGCTTGAGTGATTACAGATCTTTCATCAGCATGCCCTGAAACTGGATTAAAGAGTTGTAAGTTCTGTGTATGCTGTTCAACATAGAAAAGTTAAACAAGATAGAATAAATATTTATGAAATGAAACCACAATCACAACAACAAAAGTATATGTATACATAATACTAAATATGAGAAAAATGTGGTCTGTAAAAAATACTTCAAAATGTTGTCTCCAGAAAAAGCTGAGCATACTTTACTATCATATACTATCCATTTTGAAGCAAATATAGTGAAGTCAAAATAAGATTAGGCAGATATAAAACTACTACGCAGCTGAATCTGGCATAGGCACCTCATTGCGTATTTCATACTTTCATATCTGAAACACTGGCACAAACAGATTTTCTTCCTTTCTGAGAAATTCCCTTCTTTTCTCTGCTCATTATCTTTCTGTAAAAAGCACTAAGATCTCAAAACTGTGGAACAAGTAAAAACCAGTGTGCTACTTGCAAACTTCTTGAAACTTGGGAGAACACAGCATTTGATTTTTATTCAGAGTATAATAGCTGTGATTTGATAGTTGTTTGAGTCAGTTAATCTGGGTCAGTCACCAAATGAGCAAAACTGCTGTCAAGTTTAGCTTCATAGGAGGTGGGCTATATGTCCAATGAGTTGAGCATGGGATTGAAAGTCACAAGCTTTACAAATGTTTAATCTATTTCAGGCTCATCATATGACCATGACCCAAGTCATCCAACTTCCCCATCTCTTTATTCTATAAAATGTAACTGTTAATGTTCACTTTTGCGAGAGTTTAAAGAGCTCTGAATAAAAACAAGCATAAGTGAAAATCATTACTAAGTGAAAATCATGAATAATAGCACTAGTAACAGAGTTTCTTGCAACTGTAGAGAAGTCCACAGTGCTATGCTTTGCAAGTGACTAAAGCTGCTATTGGCAACTAAATTATGCTTAGTCTTTATGCAATTAGACTATATATTTTTCCTCAGTGGCTCATCTGGCTCATCTGTCTACAGGAGCAGTACAACACTGAAGGCCAAAAGTCTTGTTTTCAATCCCCTATCTCACTGGAAAGTACTTTGCTTAATCTCTTTATGCTTCAGTTTCTTCACCTGTCACTTTATTTGTATTTCTAAAGAGCTCCACTGTCAACAAAAAAAGAGCTACATAGTACTGTTTCCTATATGGCAGCAGGCTGAGGCACATTTGCAACACGTCAGAGTTTCAGGAGTTAATTTTTCTGATGTCCTATTAAAAATACATAGAGATGGTTGATTCTCTTTCTTGTTTTCTTCCTTTAAAAAAAAAAAAGGAATATTTTACAGCATTACTAGGCCTGTCTTACATGAAGGATCAATACATGATATTCAGCTAGACAGAGAGATGTGTTGATCTCACTGAAGGTACAGAAATTCTGAGAATTATGTACCAGTCACACTGCACTCACCAGTAATCCAATATGCTAGACCTGCTTTTCCCCATTTCTGCATGCAAGTATTCTCTCAAAAAAAAAAAACCAAAAAACCACTCTATTACAAGGTTCTGATGAGAGCATCACATTAGTATAAGCAACTACTTGGAGCATGGCACACTTCCAAATCTGTATTCTTCTTTTCTTCAGGAGTTTAAAACAAGAATGCAGCCAATGGGTATAAGATCAATGGCACTGTGCTTACAGTTTGCCTTGTGCAGTGACTAAGCAGGCTGGGATACACACCTGCCTCCAGCTTCATCTGTGCCAGCTGAAGAGGCTGTGCCCAGGTGCTCATCACCTGACTGACTAATGCAAGTCAGTGGGAGCTCCCACATGGAGATCTGCCAGCTGATTCAGTGGCTGGTAACACCCACCATGTGGGTGCTGATGAGCAGATGCAGATGCATTGGGGCGAGGAAGCTCTTGCTGAAGGCTGGAAAGGTCACATACCCACAGTCTGTGGTCTACTGACTGACTATGCATGGCTGGGTGTCTGTGCTTGTCAAACCTCCTGATTCTAATCCTTGAATTGGATGAAAATCCAGAGATATTTAAACTTCAGTTAAAAGGAAGAGACAAGAAATCTCAGAGGTAAAGTTGCTGGACCTGATATACATAGCAGCAAGTGCAAGTCTCTTGTTACTCAGACAGCCAGGTTAGATGTTCTAGCCATTTCTTTTGGCCCTGAAGCCTAGTAAACCTATGGACGAAACACTTGAGGCTTGGCTGCCTGAAGATAAGCTTTTCTTTGTGGAATCACATAAAACATTTACAAAAATGTAAAGGTAGCTTCTGGTAAAGTAAATAAAATGCACATCAAAGGTTTCCAATTCACTCTAGGGCTTAAGGTGTTAAAAAAATCTGGACTAATTGGAATACTACATAGAGATTCACAGTGCTGTGAATGACTGAGTAGGTTCAAAAACAGCATCTGGAAGTGAAAAACAGAAATTAATGCTGGAGATGTTTGTGGCTTTTTCTTTCTGGGTCTGCCAGCTAAACAGCTGTGGGCCTCCTTTGTCTTCCAGTAATATTCTTTGTGGTGATCATGTGCTGTGGGAAAAGCACTTTCCTGGCAATTCCAACATGCTGGATGGTGGCAGGTGATGCTACCAGTTGCCAGTTCAGTGTAGATATGGTTATACTTTCTTCCTTTCCCCCCAAATCTGGATTCAGATTCTTTCTTGAATAACAGCCTTGTAGGTGTCAGTGTTCTAAGTCCCTCATTTTTCACTGTAATGGATAGCTCCTGGTGGGAAAGGGAACCAGGGCTATAGTAATATCACATATCTAGGCATCATTCCTCCAAGGTACTGCAAATGTCTGCTTTGCCTGCTCTGGCTCTTGACAACCCAAATTTTCTGTTTACAACACATGCAATTATACAAATAAGGTTGCCTGATATGGAATATATATTGCTGTACACAATCTTAATCCAGATACTAGAATGGGAGAAAGTCAGCTTTGCATTTAATTTTTGGTTCTGCCACAGACTTCCCTCAGCTGAGACGTACTGTCTATGCTGTGGTTTAATTCCCACTTTTGTAAAACAGAACTATTACTTTCACATCTCTCTGAGATGATATCAGGCACAGTGCAAGGCAAGAGAATGCCAATTAATTTCAAGAAAACTGGTATGTCTTGTATATCCAGTGTAATACACAACCACGCAGGGCTCCTAGCTGGAAGAGAAGATCTATATAATTCATCATTGAGGAGCACCACGGTGCATTATGCCAATATTGCAAGTATTCTTCCAGGTCCTTAAGTAGACTGGACTAAGTTAAGTCAGGAATCTCTGACCATATGTATGGTATTTAAACTTGACACAGGACCTTTTTCTCTTTATGTAAATGTATATAAATCTGGAATAAAATGACCAGCTCTCAAGCTATGTTGACAATATGATCCTCTAAAGCAATTCTATATATTTTAGATGTGAAGCTCCAGAAATAAGAAAAAAAAAATCACCTGTAACTCAGAAAAGCTTCTACCTATTCCTGGGTTTCAGGACCAAATTCCTTCAACTAAACATTAGACACTGCCTAAGGATTCAGGCCACAGATGGACTGAGTTGCCTTTAGGGCACTTATTTGTCTCTTCTGACCAAGATCGGTACCTTTGGTAACTATATGCCTAACTCAAGAACCAAAAGGTAATGAGGGTAAATATATTATGAATGGACCAGTTACCTAGGACAAAATTAACACTTCTTCCCTTGCCATCTATCTTAGACTAATTAATCTACCTCAGAAATACTGTAATAACCCCACTTTTATCTCGGTCCTGCAATGGACCCAGATAAATGTGGCAAATATCTCCTAAAATAATAAATTACTAGACAAAAATCAATATAGATAAAGCCCTGTCTAGCATGCATGATTTACATCCTTCTGCCCCGGAAGCCTTTTAAGACTTCCTGAAAGAAAACCTTCTACAAATAATGAGATACTGAGGCGAGAGAGATGGTGGTATCACCAAGAGGAAAAGTATTAACACCTGGAAGTGTGATTCTCCCTTTAGCAGGCCTCTGTTTTCACATTTCCATGAATCCAAGTTTTTGTTTTGAGTTAGTAGCCAGCTGAATTTTTCTCTAGCAAAAATTCCTCTCTGAGAAATTTGCTCACTGTTTCATCATTTGATGCCTTATCTCCAAGGTTGATGGAGGATTTACAGGCTTAGAGAGATCTTTCTTTTAAGATAATGAACTACAATGATGGTGATGATGATGATTATGGGGGCTTTGTATACACTTAAAAGACATTGAGATATCGTGGCAAACACCTAGTGGAACACTAGACAAAGAGATAAGGGAAAAAGAGATAAAAGAAATGACCCCATAGCTAGGTTTGTTCAGCTAACATTTGCATTTTAGCACATATATTCATGCAAGAGGTGCAGGGAAACTTGTTCAGATTGTGTCCTTGATGGAAAATGCCTAAACACATTTGTGCTATTATACTTCAAAATCTAAAAGTTTGAAAGAAAAAAATCTGAGTGCAAGAGTTAGCAGACAGTACATGCTTACACTATTCATTCTGGAGCATGTATGAGCTTCTCACGTAAGGCTACCTTGTGACCAAAGGAAGCCAGTAGACTGAATTTATAGCATCACCAAAAATCTTTTATGAACCTTGAGGTGGCACACCCAGAGGAAGGTATACAAATATGCTTTTTCTGTAGTCACCACTCTCTAACTGCTACAGGCCAAAATACCTGCAACATTTGCTCATAAAGTCACAGTGACAACAACTCCATTAGAGTCAAATCCAGTATTGGAAAAAAAAAATTGGAGGTCAGGGCATTGCTTATCAGCTATTCTAACTAGAGGTCAGTTCATCTAAAGGATGCTGTAATTTTCCACTGCTTTCTACAAGGACGGGAATTACTTTTTCTCAGCACAGCCCTGCATCACTCTGCGATCCTATGAATGTAATCCCTTGGCACTAAAGCCTCTTATTGACAATGCAGTAAACCTGCTCTGTAAGCATCAGAAAAGGGAAAGAAAAGATGTTTCAAATTTGTATTTGGCAAAATATGACACTGAAATCAATTAGATGTTTCCAGATCAATAGGGGCTTCAGTCAACAAACCTCCTGTCAACACAATGTCTAGCAGACCTGTTGACAGCATTTGAAGGCTCCTGATTTAAAATCTCTGTTGGGATTGTTATTAAAGCTGCTATTCAGTTCCTCATCTGTTTGCTGCTACCCGCAGACATCATTTGCGGGGGCAGTCTGAAGGTCTTGACTGAAAGTTTTGGCTGTTGCACATGAAACTTAATTACAAGGTCAGAGACTTGTTTGTTGGGGATTTACAGGAGGAAAATAAAAGCTTTTGAGATTTTGCTTCAGGAGACAGATGCAGTTAGGAGTGCCATCCTCTTCTGTATTTGGGGGCTATGTCATTCCTACAGTCCAAAGCTGGAATTCCATCTTCCTTTAATTAACTCAAAGCCAAATACTGCTGAAAATATTTGCAGAATTTGGAGATGTTTCCTTCCAGAGTCAGCCAAGTAATTTTAGGAACCTGCTGCATCTTGATTCAGTAAGATAAGTAAGCAGGAATTCATTCATTCAGCACTGAATTCATTGTCAAACTGAACTTCAGAAGGTACCAGAGAGTTAAATTTCTGAAGGATTGAGGCACTGAATTTCACGTTAGACAATGAGGACCAGGACAGAGTCAGAAAAGAACTCAGAGATTCCAGTTACCAAATGTGCTGCTGAAGTCTCTGACCTTCTTAAAGGGCAAAAGGGAGAAGTTTCTGTGTGCCCCATAAATTAAACACTGCCAGGTAGGACTAACATCTGTCTGCCCACCACAGATGAAGAAGCCCTCCAAACAGCAAGGCTTTTCTAGGGAGACAAACTTCCACAGTCAAGTTACTGCTGAATGTGCTTTGAACTGCATTGAGCAATACCCTGGCATTACATTAGGCATGTCCCAAATCTCTGTGTCAGCAGGCCCCTGGGGTAACCCATACCAGTAAGCCAGTATGTTGTGCCTACTCTGCCCCATGCCCACGTTGCCCACTGTTCCAGCAGAGTCTGTGTCTTTCTGCATCTCTCACAGCCTGGCAGCAGGGCCCTGTTTTGGATGCTGACATGGTGAAGAGCTTGATGAGTATCTGTTTACTTAGTGCTACTTTTACATGGAATTTACTTGGCAGAGTCAAATGCTTTATATTAGGTTACAAATCAAATCAGGTCTCTTCCTTCTTGACAGCAATCAGCAGTTCCTGGAGTTTTCTGAGTTGGTTAAATACTGTGACTAATAAAACGATATCATGCCTCTCCAAAGTGCAATCTAAGACTCAGAATGTTAGTATGGGCCCAAGGTCCATGCAGGTCAGTCTGGGTTACTGGGTTAGCTGATCAGTGCACCACCTAACACTGCACCACTGTGGGAGAGGGAAAGAACAGGGAACTATTCAGTGATATGATCCAACCCAGCTGTGGCTCACATGAGTTTGTGGTCCAGGAATATTCCAGGTCAGACATGATGCCTTTGTAAGTCAAATCTTGGGTATTTTTTCCCTATTGATTTGTCCATCCATTCTTGAACCCATCCATACTTTTAGAGTGCACACATCCTGGGGCAAAGAGTTCTCTAAATTTTTAATATTCCATCTGTGGAGTCCCATGCTCCTTTTTTTTTCATTTTCAGTGTCTACCTTCTACTTTTTATTTACCTTGCTCTGAGAAACTATAAGTTTAGAAGTTCAGGACAGTTTGTCATTTTTTTTAGGCTGCGGTAGAAAAGTAACGCAAGTGTGAAACATCACTGAAATTCTTTGATTCTTCTTCTGTATTTACTTTTTAGCAGTATAGTCCTAAACCGCCAACTACACAAATTCTTGACGCAATTTTTTGGGAAATTCACAATGTCCGATGCTTTTTTAGAAGACTTGGCTTTGGAGTAAGAGAATCTTTTAATCATATAGAATCATAGAATCAAGTGGCTTGGAAAAGACCTCCGAGATGATCAAGTCCAACCCTTGATCCAACACCGGTGTGGTTACTGGATCATGGCACAATGTGCCATATCCAGTCTCAGTTACCTTTTCCTCGCTTGTATTCTCTCGCTCGTTTCTACTGTTAATGGGTTCGCCGATATCGCCGTAGGGTAAAGTTTTAAAACGCAACTGTAGGACACTCAGGCTTTTAAGCCCAACCCCAGGCTCTTGAGAACCCCGCTCGCCACCCTAAAACACGACCCTGCGTGAACTATAACTAACAAAATAATAATAATCCGTCCTTTGGGAGGCATTCCTCCCCTCCACACTAAGAACATCACTGCTGCGAGAGGCACCTCCGGCGCGGGGGCGGGGGTCCCGATCCGGCAGGTGTGTGCCGGGCGCAGGGACGCGGGGTCCCCGCGGCGGGGCGCGGCCGGGGGTGGCGGCGCCGGGCCGGGCGGTGCCGTGCGGGCGGGGGGCGCCGCCGGGGCGCTGCCGGCGGAAGGCGCTGGGTGCCAGGTCGGAGCGGGGCGCCGGTGCCGCCCCGGCGCTATCCGGCCGGCGGGGCAGCCCGGCCGGCAGCCGCAGCCCCGCGCCCCCCGCGAGCAGCGGTAGCCCCCGCCTCGCCTCTCCCTGCCCGCCCTGGCGGGGAGCCCCGGCGGCGGGCGGTGCGGGACCCGCGCCCCGGGTACGCCGCCGCTCGCATCGCGCCTGGGGAGCGCCTGCCTCGGCGGGGCAGGGCCGACCGCTGCCGGCAGGTCAGGGAGGGCCGGAGTGGCCTCCCCGCCCCTCCCCGCCCGTGCCTGCGAGTGAGCGTGTGTGCGCGCTGATTACAGTAATTTTGAGGGTGATGTTGCAACGGGGCAGAGTGTGCGGGGCGGCCCGTGCTGAACTTTATAACGCTCCCGCATGTCAGCCGCCCTCGATATTGCGTCCATAAAGGGGTCAGCGGGAGCGCCGGCCGGCCTCGTCGCCCTCGCCGCCTCCCTCCTGCCTGCGGGCCGCCTGGCCAGGAAGGGAAGTTATTCGGGATTGCAGCAGCGGCCGGGAGCGGGAGCCCAGCCGCAGCCGCCGCGACGCCGCGCCGCGCCTGGGGTCTCGGCAGGCAGCGAGATGAGGGGCAAAGAGGAGAAGTCGTCGCTGAAAGGTGGGTTCACCGCTCCGCCCTGGCAGGAAAACTGTTCTCCGCGGGGCAAATAACCTCTCCAGCAGCGGGGTCACCCCGCAGCGGGTGCACGGGGGCACACAGGCGGCTGCGTGCAGGGGGCAGCCGAGGCAGCGAAGGGCACGAACAGCGGCCAGGTGACTTGGCGAGAGCAGCGGAGCCCTTGCAAAAACACCGACGCGAAGCGGGGCGAGTGAGGTGGTGTAGCGTTTGGAGCGGGGGCGCTTGGGGGCAGCGTGGGGGGCCGCAGCTGAGTGGGGAGGAGGGCAGTGGATGTCAGCCTCGGGCAAGTGGAGCAGAAGAGCGGGTGGGTTATGCCGGAACCTGCCCTGGGGCTAGGAGCTGCTCGCCTCTGCGTTCAGCTGGCAGGAGTGTTTCGGGGGCCAGCGTCGTAGAGCCCAGAGGGGGATGTCATGGGGGCAAGGGACGAGAACTCCGCTGACTCCTAACTGCGGATGATTTTTAACAGCGGTGCTCTGAAGGCGCCTAAGGGGCAGAGGAAACTGGCTGTGTCTGTTCCAATTTATGAAGCATTTTTGGGGGGTTGTTTATTTTATTGTGGGATATTTTATTGTTGTTGTCCACTTACATTAGTGAGAGTGGTAGTTTGCAGCAGAGGAAAGCAACAAGTGGGAGAACGTAAGGTCCTGCCAGCCGCAGCCCGCATTTCCTTGCCTCTCCCGTCACCCCATCCTTCCCTGGCGCCAGCTCTCTTCCACTTCCCCACACCGGGACGGCGGGGCCGGACAAGGCCCCCCTGCTCCGGGAAGGATACCGGAGGCTCGGAGCTCTTTCCGTATAAGGACTTTGCAGCGCTTTTTAAAGACCTGTGCCCACTTCGCCGAGGAGGGGTCTGTCTTTATTCCGGGTCATCCGTCTTGCAGTTCAGGGTGAGCAGCGGCGTTTGACTGAGCTGCACCCCTGGTGTGCTGGGGTGCTTGCCATCATCCCCTTCCCCCCACCATCCTCCCCGAGGTGCACGGTACAGCTGCCAAGGGATGCCGCCCAGCGGCCGGCGGTGGTTGTGGGGTGAGGCAGCAACAGCGGGTGCAGAAAAAAAAAAAAAAAAGCGTAAAAAGACAGGCTCCGGGCAGCGGGGGGGAGGATGGGGGCAGGTTGCAGCTGGAGTCGCTGGCCGCAGCCCAGCGCCCATCGCTCAGACAGCGAGGCGAAACACGCGCATGAATAACGTCCCGTCGGGTGGAAAGTTCCAGCGCCTGTAGGGCTCAGGAGCCCGGCAACCCCTGGCCGCGCCTGACCCCTGCCAGGGCTGCGAAGGGGGATGACCCCCCGGCAGGGGAGACTAGGTAGAGGCCGTGATACCCTTCGCCGTGCCTTCCCGCGCCCCCCCGGAGCAGGTCTCCGGCTTCATCCTTTAACCTTGGGCTTCGTGCATGCACCAGCGCTCCTGACGTGCCCCCGGTGCACCCGCAAGGAAGCGACTGATCCATTAAATCCCGGGTACACGGTGTTCCCAAATGACCGTGTACAGTAGAAACAAAATCTGCGGAGCGGGGCTGTTTCTCTCTTTTTTTTTGTTTTTTTTTTTCTTCCTCTCCGTAACTGCACTTGTCCAGCCCTTGGGCATATCCCCACCTTTTCTAGAAGCAGATCTCTGCGCTCTCCTCCAAGTTAAGGGGACAGATTTTATATCCTGTTATTTCCCTTTCTGGCATTAAAAAATACTTTTTTTTCTTTTCCCTATCAGTAATGTCCCAGCCAGGATCAGGGCAGTGCACAGAAGGGACATTTGTTTGTTTTACTGAATACCGGGCAGGAAATTTTGTTCTTCTGAGTCACTGCAGCTCCTTCAAGGAAACGTCAGCGTCCCTTATCGCCGCTCACCCTGGGCGGCGGGACCGGGAGCGGATGCAGGCTGCGGGATGGGGGGGGTACACCCACACTTTAGGAAGAGGTTCCCGTCCAAGACAGAGCCAGATTTCAACTTTATATAACCGCAAATATAAGTGGGGCCAGGATACAAAAGAAGGGGCGGGTGGGGGAGAGAGATGGGGCCACGAGAGTTTGCTGTCTGAAAAAAAAAAAAATTGATACGTTTAGCCGTGGATGTTCTGCACGGTGTGGGTGCTTGTAGGGGGGGGGGGTCCCCTGAGGGTTGCACCTAAGGCAGGGCGGTAGCAGAGGCAGCGACAATTGCTTCCCCCAACCTCCGGAGGCGGCCAGTGGCCGCCCCCCCAAGGACGTCGAGGGGGGAGCAATCGTCGCTGCCCCGCCCCGGTCCCGCCCATCACTGCCGCCACTTAAACGCCGTCGGGTGCTTCGCCAAGTCAGTGCGGTGCTGGGAGCCGGTGGTATCGTAGCCTTGCTGTTTATCCGCCTCTCGCTCCAAAATGACCGTGAAAGCAGCCGAGGCGTCTGGTCCTACCTTGACTTACTCGAAGATGAGGGGGATGGTGGCTCTCCTCATCGGTGAGCAGCGAGGGGCTTCTTCGAAGATGCTCAAGGACTGTGATTTTTCTGTTAGGGTGGCTTAACGATTTTGTTTTTCCTTTCTCCTTTTTTTACCTTATAGCTTTCATGAAGCAGAGAAGAATGGGACTAAACGACTTCATTCAGAAGATAGCCACCAACTCCTATGCGTGCAAGCAGTAAGTATCAGGAATTTGGGGCAGATTTTAGTCAAAAATATCACTACGTATTGCGAGGTTTAGTTTAAAAATAATGTTTGTTTACTGTAATGCCTCCGGCATGACTGTTATGGAAGAGTTAATTGCTCTTGCTGAGGTATTACTCACTTGGCAACGATCTTTGTGGGCTAGGTTTGGGACAAATAAGTCAGAGGAGATTTTTAGTGACCCGTACCGATTTTGTAATGTATTTAGAGTATAAGTAAATTTCTTTTTCTATGACGGAATTTACTTTCTCTAGATTAATTTTATACCTTAAATCTAATAGATTGTTTTGGCTGCCTTTTGGCTGCTTTCTGTAGTAGGCTCAACCAATACTCCTCTTTCATGCTACGTGTTTGCCCTCTGGCGGAAAGATCTGCCTGCTGTTCCTGGTAACTCTTCTAATCATGTGTGCTCTTATCCTTTCAGCCCTGAAGTTCAGTCTATCTTGAAAATCTCCCAGCCTCATGAGCCTGAACTTATGAATGCTAATCCTTCTCCTCCGGTAAGTAGATTTAACTCAGACATTTTTAGAATGTCAAGTCAGCCAGTAATAGAAGTGTAGGAAAATTAGCATCATGAGTATTACTTGTTATAGCTCATAGCACAGTGATGTAAATAGGAAAGGGTAATCAGGTTAGACTAAAGTTTTTCTGTTCCAAACATGGAGAAGAAATTTAAAAAAAGCTTTATTATTTGTTACTTCAGTATGAAATGTGCCTAAGGCTTCAGCAAGAACTTTTCAGTAAGCTGTAGCTGTTCGACTCTTCTTAGGCAGTACCTAATAGTTTAAGATACTTGGTAGAGGTCAGTATTAAAGTTTTAGTGACAAAAAGAGGGATGAACTTAATTTTAAGTTCACTTTATTTATATTTTTTAAAAAAAGTTACATTGTTGAGACTCATTGCGGAGCTGTTCTAATAAATGTGGTTTGTCTATTTTTCTAGCCCAGTCCTTCACAGCAGATCAATCTTGGCCCATCATCCAACCCACACGCAAAGCCATCAGACTTTCATTTCTTAAAAGTGATAGGAAAAGGCAGTTTTGGGAAGGTAAGCTTAATTTTTTTCCGTTGTAATTTATTTTTTCTTTAGCTCTTCTATGAAATGCTAGATACTGGGGGGTTCTTACTGGCTTTGGTGAATGGTGGTCATTTAAACCAAATCGGAGTACGTTCTGCTGCCCAGTGCCTGGCTCCAAGCATAGCTGGAGAGGGAGAGGGAGCAGGGATGCTGCATTTGAATGAGTCATAGAGGAGCTGGGGAGTGGAGTGCACTGATGCTGGGGAAAATACATATACTTTGCTTTTGGAAGGGAAAGAAACAAGACAAAATCTTTGGGTTAGATTATTTTGCCAGAATGGTAACACTGTTAGGCATTTCCCACAATGAACTTGCCCACTGAACCACAGGGAAGTGGCAGTCCTCAGCATCAAACATAAAGGCTTATTGCAGTCAGTGTTTACAAGTTGTTCTGTATTTCAGTATTGCTCAGTTCTGGGATTTTATGCACTTCTAGGTCCTCCTTGCACGGCATAAGGCAGAAGAGCAGTTCTATGCTGTTAAAGTCCTGCAGAAAAAAGCAATCCTGAAGAAGAAGGAGGTAAGCTACCCCTCATGATGCCATCGCAATGTCCATTAAATACATTTTTACTGCTATTACTAAGCAAGTGTGCTAAACATTAATGACTTGTTTTGTTTTCAGGAGAAGCACATTATGTCAGAACGCAATGTCTTGCTGAAAAATGTGAAACACCCTTTCCTGGTCGGGCTTCACTTTTCCTTCCAAACTGCAGACAAATTGTATTTTGTCCTGGACTACATCAATGGTGGAGAGGTAAGCAGTAAGAAAATTGAATAGTATTTCCTATCACATGCATGATGCTAGGGTAGACATTTTCACCCTTTCTTTTAAATAAAAAAAGTTGCAAGGGGAAGAGTCATGGGGCAGAAGTTAGTAGATTGAATGTTTCTGCCTGCCAAGTTTTGAACTACCAAAGGATCATTAGGCCATTTCCTGCTATTGTTCTCCCTTGCTATATATGTTGAGTCTAATTAAGTGCATTGTTAACAGGCTTTGGCGCCGTTTACACAAGTTTGTTCTCTCTGTCTCCTGTAGTTGTTCTACCACCTCCAGAGGGAGCGTTGCTTCCTGGAGCCGAGAGCCCGATTTTATGCTGCTGAAATTGCCAGTGCACTGGGCTATCTGCACTCACTGAACATCGTGTATCGGTAAGCAGACTTTTTCAGTTTGTAGTGAAAAAAACGTGCTTTGTCAAATAAGCATTAAAAAGTTGATCTCACTATGAGGTCAGAATTACTTCTAATATTCTATGGCAGCTTAGTGAAGTTCTGTAAACAGTTGCACCTAGAATCTTCTCACTACACCTTCCCTAATGACCACTTGTCTTCTTTCATCTCTTCGTGCAGAGACTTGAAACCAGAGAACATCCTGCTCGATTCACAGGGGCACATTGTCTTGACTGACTTTGGACTCTGCAAAGAAAACATAGAGCACAACGGCACAACCTCCACCTTCTGCGGCACACCAGAGGTACAGCCAACCCTCAGCCCATCACTTGCAGAACAACAGCAAGTGCTGTTGTGAAATCCGGAACCTGCCCTGTATATGTTACGGCTGGTTAGATACGGCAGGGGGTAATACAGGCCCTGTAATATAAGGCTGCCAGTGAGGATGTGTAGGACACAGAGCTTGTTGAACAGGATCAGGGATCAAGCCATCTCCTTATTATAAAGATCTTGTAGCTTTCCTTTAGCTTAAATATTGCTGGGATTCAGTAAGGTTCTTTCATTCAAGAATGGGGAGGCTTTCCTAAGTGTAAAGATCCCTTTGGTTAACATTGCTCTTTCCCTTCTCTTTCACAGTATCTTGCTCCTGAAGTTCTCCATAAGCAGCCCTATGACCGAACTGTGGATTGGTGGTGCCTTGGAGCAGTCCTGTATGAGATGCTTTATGGCTTGGTAAGCAAAGAATCCTTCATGACAGATCAAACTAGCTTACTCAGCCTTTCCCCACAAGAAACCCCGTGCCCGCCTGTCAGCCTCAATAACTTCTCCTTTCCCTTTCCCACAGCCACCCTTCTACAGCAGGAACACAGCAGAAATGTACGACAATATCTTGAACAAACCCTTGCAGCTGAAGCCAAATATTACCAACTCAGCTAGACATCTCCTGGAAGGCCTCTTGCAGAAGGATAGGACAAAGAGGCTTGGTGCCAAGGAGGACTTTGTAAGTACAAACTGGCCAGCGCTGGCAGGCAGCACGGGAGGATGACTAGGCCATACTGTTTACATGGGTCTGAATTAATCTATTTTTCTCTCTGTGACAGATGGAGATTAGGAATCACATCTTCTTCTCTCCAATTAACTGGGATGATCTCATTAATAAGAAGATTACACCCCCTTTTAACCCAAATGTGGTATGTATCACTTCTAATTATAGAATGTATGGTGATTGTCTTTTTCCCACTTGTCTTTGTGGGATGCCCAAGGGCCAGGGGCAAGTGGTTGGATGGCTGTGTTTGGGGAATACAGCTTTTCCTTCCCCTGTATCTGTCCAAACAAGGTTAAAAATAAGCAGTGACTGACTTCTTGCTGATGGTCGGTCTAACTTTAGTTGGTTTTTTTGGTGTCTCATGTGCTTCATTTGCATGGCAATTCATAAATAATCCCCAGCATCCTCATTTTACCCAAGGGGAAGGTAAGGTATAGAGAACAAGTAGGTTTCCAAGGGTAGTTATGTTTACCTTGTCAGATACTAACATTTAAAGAGAATGATCTGGTTATGGAGGTTGTTCTTTCATTTTCTGAGCATTTTAGAAACTATATTTAATAACTTGCCCAAAGTCCTGCTTTATAAACTGCTGCGTGGCAGAGTGGCATGTTTGGCATTTGGCTTCTGTTGCATGAGATTAGTTGGAGTGTAGCATGCTAAATTGAATCATCTTGTTTTTATTAAGACAATATGGAGCAGGATACAAAAACCTGAACCTTTCGGTCGAACTAAAACTTTCTAACAGTTTTAGACTAAGACTGTTTAGCGGTGGGCCTGAGGTGATAACACTGTGAGTCTCTGCACAAGGGTGCTTGTCTCCATATTGAATTGACCTGTGCACTCACAAAACATTAGAGTCTAAATTCCTCTTCTTCCCTTTCCACAGAGCGGCCCTAGTGACTTGCGACACTTTGATCCGGAGTTCACAGATGAGCCAGTCCCCAACTCCATTGGCCAGTCCCCAGACAGCATCCTCATCACCGCCAGTGTCAAAGAAGCCGCTGAGGCTTTTTTGGGCTTCTCGTATGCCCCACCTGTGGACTCTTTCTTGTGAACGTTTTTCTTTCTTTCTTTTTTAATAATAATAACAACTATTATTTTTATTTTTTGTTTGGCCTTCTGGTGGAACTGCCAGTTGACCAGTCATCTTGAAAGAGAATTTGCACATTTCCACCGTGGCAGCTTTGCAGCCTTAATTTCAACAACACTGTTTGCTGGAACCATTTTTGAAGAGCACATCAATCTCTAAATGAGCTTTACAGGCTTTTCATTTCCATTTGTTCTTCCCCCAAAGTGGTGCTGTCTCCCTGGGAAAGAAAACCATAGCGACTGCTGCCATAGACCGCTATGGCAGGTCGTAGGAGTAAGAACAAGCTGTTTTGAAATCGTGCTTGAAAAGCCTTGCCTGAAGATCTGTCTGAACGTGATAAGGATTTTATGAAATGTGCCTTTTTTTCTGATGAGATCTTGTGAGCTCCAAAGCTTTCCCTGTTGCAGAGTGTGTTTCTCAGTTCATTTATGTGGGTTTACTATGTGAACAAATGGTATGCGTGTGGTCTGCGTACTACAGATGGACTTAGTTTAGAGCATCAGTGTGACACTTGCAGGATACCACAATGTGGGGCATTGTTTGTTTCTTCCATATTTGGAAGATAAATTAAGTGTAATTTTGAAATTTCTTTTGTAAATCTATACAGTCAACTAAAATTATTGAGATGGGCTCACAATTAACTTGTATCCAAATGCTTGAAGAAAGCATTGCTGCTATGAAAAAAGATTTCTATTTTTTGAAAGGGTTTTTATGGACCAAAATGCCCCAGCTGCAGTCAGTCAAAGCTGTTGGTTTCTTTTTTTTTCCCCCCTTTTTTCTTTTTTTTTTCCTTCCCCTTCTTTTAGTTTAAAAGATATCATCTGTAAAATGGGCATTATTTATGGTTTTGGGGTTTGAGGGATTTTCATTCCTGACTGTATGTATTGTAAAAAAGATCTGTACATTCAGTTGTAACTCTAGATGTATATTTAAACTCACAGACTTACTTGTAATGTATACCATCATTGTAATGTAATATAATTAACATGGTTATATGTATCATATTTTTTGTGACCAAACCCATTGGTTTGCAGTAAAATCCTGAAAAATACTTCCATAAACTCTGTCTTATTTTAAAACAAGGGCTTTAGCCAGCTTAAAAAAAAAAAAAATTAAACTGAGATAATTTTGCTTACGTGTGTGATGGTTATTCCATCAAAATGCACCCATAGAAGTCTTACTATGGATATAACTTGGCAAAGTACTTGGTCTTCTAACTGTGGGTGTATATCAATGGTGCAAATGCTTGCACTTTGTCAAAATGAGTTTCTCTAGCAAAATGAAGGTAATGCTCTCTGGTGTGGGCAAAGCATAACTACACTTGAATTAAGTTCTTAGGTAACAAAGACAGCAGCTGATTTAGCATTGGTTATGCTGCTGACATGCACTAGAAGCAGATTGTCATGAAGCTGATGGAAATAGTCCCTACCTGGGAGTCCATCCTTGAGCATCAAACATTGCTGCTGTGATATGGGGCAGTGGAATGCACCTTGAGTTTACTAGTGTTCCAAAATCTATATTCAGGAGGTGGGTGTCACCAGTTGATCATACGCTTGCAGATGGGGCAAAACTGACTATTCCTCTAAAACTGAGCTGTTAAGTAATTTTTTATTACTGTATACTACTACCAGGCGACCTGCAAGAGGGACTTTTCAGCCAAGAAGTAAGATAATCACTTCTTCTGGATGATTCCATTCAGTTTCTTTTGTGTGGTGATGGACAGCTTTTTTGTCTGAGGGAGTGGGCATCTGCACCTTATTTACAGCTCTCATTATCCACTGGGTACTGCAGTTGGTGGTCTTAGCAATTCCGAGAATCAAGATGAGCAGTTGCTGAGAAAAGCCGGTCAGTCAACTGTTACTCAGGCTGCTGTGATAACAGCAGTGTAAGCAAATCTCTTAATAGGGATGGTATTTCTGTTCATTACATTTCTGAGATAAAAGCATGCAGTAATTTTCCATCTTTTATTATCTGTTGGATGTAGGAACAGAGAAACGTGTGGCTTCAGCTACAAACTCTGGGAGACCACACTTGGAGCTAAAGATGCTACTTTATACTAGGCAAGAAACCTCTCTCAAGATCTCTTTAGTATCTGAAAGAGATGCAGCCACCTCAAACTCCCAGCAAACTCCCAAATTCCTGCTTTCAACAACTCTTTGAATAGTGTATTGAAGGCTTTGCAAAGTCTTTCACTGCTATAATGTTCCTGAAACATCTTTTGTGCCAATGACTTGTAGACTAGAGATGTTAAAATATACAGTACTCATTTGTCTCTGTAGAAAGTGAAACTGTACTTGCTAAGCAAAGAAGTTGTGCAATACTCATTATCTTTGTCTCACCGTTTCCCAGGCATGAGCAAGGTGCTACTTGCAGATAACAGAAGCAGAGAACTACAGCCCTAGGGTAAAAAAGCGTTAAATACTGTCTGTCATTTTCAAGGAAAAAAACACTGGAATCATTATTAATGAACAAGTATAAAATGTCATCGACTCAAAGGTGTACATCAGGTTCTTTTCATCTTTGCCAAGATGTAGGGTATTACTTTAATGGGTTACTTTGAAGAAACAATGTCAGATTTTAATTTTAACTGTTCTACCATGTGTAGGCTCATTATGCAGCTACTGCATTCTGCAAAAGTCTGCAACTGCTAGCAATGAATATTCAATGTATGCCACCTTAATTGTTTTGGTGTAGAGAAGGGGAAAAAGTTGTCCATGATTTTAATCTCCCTGATTTTGATGCATTACAGTCATGCCTGTAGGGAAAAAGCCTGTGGAAGTCAGCTGGGTTTGTTTGCTTGTGGTTTTGTTTGTTTTATGGAATTACGTGTCTATGAGGTCTATATTCCCTTTAGAGAAAAGTCACTGGACTGAGAAGCAGAGGGCTAGGACTCCTGAAATTGGAGCTGACATGGGTGTTATGTGTTATTTTGACTAAGAGCTGAATCTAGTTTAATTTCACTCATTTCTAACGTAAAAGTAATCACATTTTCTGCTGGTGGCACTGTTGTAACTGCCTACAGCTTGGATAGCTTTACTCAGCAGAATGGTCAACAAAACTTTAAACAGTGCTATATTGTATTCTGAATGGTGAGCATGCCTGGGCTTACATATGCCCCTTACGTGGAGTGTATTGATAATGCATGCATAAACATTTAAACATGTACATGCAGACGTCTTGCGTGGCTTACTCTGTATTACTTATCTCTGTGACCATAAGCCATGTACTGTTTCATAAGCCTTACAAAGATAAGAGAAGCTTCTTAGTGACTATTTTTCCTGTGCTCCTTATACTCAACATGCTGGAGGACAGTCTGGATCATAAACAAGTTAAGCAGGAGATACCTGTGTCTCTCCCAGAAGGTTCTTAAAAAGTAGCCTATGCTCACTCACCCTGTGTACACTTCTCATAAACAGGCTGGAGAAAGGAATGAGAAAAAAACAAGACTCTTGTACAGTCTTGCACGTCCAGTGAAACATTTCTACAGGTACCTCTTTTCTGAGGCTGCTCAGAAAAGAGTTTTGGCTAGTGGTCCTACTTTGGCATCTTACCTGGGTTACCTAAAGGTAGGTGAGATGAATCTGGGCCCATCTGGACTCTTCTAAAAGTGAAATGAAATACTGCGCAACCTTACGCTCCTATGTAACTGCAGTAGCAGATCTACAGATGTTAATGTGATACCATGTGGCTCTACCCCAGCAGAGCTACTCAGGTGGCTTACAGTAAAAATATCCCATATTTACAGTTTCTGCTATCAAGACCAACAAAGACTGGGCTAAAATTTTCCATGCTGTCTAGGACATGATATCTATGGAAAGTTTCTGCAAAAAGGTTCCAAAACTTTCCAAAAAATGAAGGTTGGGGGGGGGAATAAAAAAAAAATAAATAAAATAAAAAAAAAAAAAAAGCTTGCTATTTGAAAAACTTCCAAAATGTAATACACATATTTACTGCATTTGTGTTTTGAGTCAGACACAATTTGTCCAGCAGATTGCTTTAGTGTCAGGTCAGGCTCTGAATGAAAGCGCTCTCCTTTGAGAGACTGAAATTTGGTAGCTTGTGGCTTTCCTGTACAGGTACGGGCACTGCAGTGACAGCGTATAGTCCTTGCGCGTGTCTATTTCGTCCCCCGCAGCTGTGTGAAATGAGTTTTCCAACTTTGGATGTTTGCAAGCCCCGGAGAGAGAGTCTGTTGTTTACTTGGGACTTCCCTCCTGCTCCATGTATTGGAGTAAAATAAAAGAGGAAAACAGAAAGAGTGGAGACCTCTGAGCGGGGCGACAGAACACCCTGTCCAGTGCAGAGGCTCGGCAGGGTCCCCTCGGGCTCTTCACCCGGCAGTGCCCGGCTCCGGGCCGCGGGATCTCCGGCCCCGAGCAGAGCTTCAGGGTGCCCTGGAAGCCGCTGCCCGGGACTTGGTGTCGCCCGGGCCGAGGGTGACACCCTGTGGTGGCTGCCGGGCAGCGCTCTGCTCTCGCTGGGGAAAGGAGACCTCGGGGTGGCTGTCAGAACCCAGAACAGGAGGGCGTGGGGGATGACGCTTCGATGTCACAGCCTCAGTTCCTCTTCCAGAGAGGCATCGACCCCCGGTGACACAGGGGTTTCGTTCCTGAAGCTCTGCAGGTCTCACTCAGCCCAAGCTTCCTTCTGTCACACATAGTCTTCTCTGTAACATCCCTATCTGGACTCTCCTGCCTCTGAGATGCACCTGGCTAACACAGGAGTTGCCTCCAGATTATTTTCTGATGCACAGATTGCCAAGTGCTACGATGGGTAGCTGCTTACCCAGGAGCTGTTGCTCGATAAGCAGCACCAGGCAAGAACAATATTGCACCATGTCCATGGCTCCTTCAGCAGTTCCTTACTTGGAAATACTGGACTTTTTAGGAAATGGCGCACAGCCTTGGCCTATGTATTCGTTAAGGATCTGTTCCCAAATAATCTCTCCCCATGCGGGAGGATGTGAGGAACTCGATACTCTGTGGATGGCATGTTGATGAGGGGGAGATATTCCATGGTTCAGGCCATCTTTTATGAATGTAATATATGAAGCACACAAATAAGTGGTTTATAGGATAAGGCCTAAGCCTTCTTATACTTTATCCCACTTTCTCAGTACTTGTAAACATCCTTCTCTCTGCACTTTAGAGTCTATTCGTATGGTTGTTCTCTAATGGCTTGGCATTGAGATTTTCTACTCTGGTATAGAAAAATCTATATACTTACTTTTGAAACCTATAGAGATCTGATCTACTTTTGTAAAGATATAATATTCTTTGTAGTTTACTAGCGAGTAGAAATCTAGTACAGAGTCTTATATATCTTCAACAACATATTGTCAGTTACTATTTTTGGTTTTCTCAGGGAAATAAACTCATTAGTTCAAGTAAATGCACATATGTCTCTCCAAGAACAAAATACATGCCATACAGAGGAGCTTTCTGCTGAGAACTGGTCTGTATCAATTCAGTTCTAGATGCAAAAAATAACCTTTGTATGGATTTGAACAGAAGTAATATAAACCATGCAACTGGTTGTTAATGACTGACTGTGCTGAACTGTACACTGAAATAAGAAATAAAGATGATAGGCAAGACCTAGCTTTTCTGAAGGGGCAAAATAATCCATATACTTCTTTTAAGCAATGACCATGAAAGAAACTATAGGACAAGCTTAACTCACTAGTACTAAGGTCTCAAATATGAGTTATGTTTCCAGATTTGGGTCTGAAGTTCCTCTGTGCTTCAGAATTACTTTGGCGTCAGGGTTGGGATCACATACATAGTCCAGGCTAGATGCCATCCTTAAACTCAAGAAAGAGAAGTTGCTGGTGTGGGTACATGCAATTCCAGACACTGGGTTGGTACTAAGGTTATATTTTACTGATGTATTTTAATGATGAACTTGCAGACTTGAACTAAACCTTCTAAGAACCATTCCTGCTTAACAAGAGATTATCCAATTATTATTATTTTATTCAACACTCAATATGGAATATCATTTCACTGAGATACCTTGAGCCACACTTAGTTAACAGTCTGTGGCTAAGTTAATGAAATCATGTCACTTGATCAGCCTGGGTCAGACCTGAGCATGCCACCTAGTCTCTCTTTAGAGCAATTTTCCAGGTACCCAGGTGATCTCACTTGTCTTAAAGAGACTTGTTGGGCACTCTGGAGGGAATGGTTTATTTCCATTGCCTATAATGGAGCTTTCACTGACTCGTTAATGCAGTTGCTTAAAACAGATTTATCCTCCCCCTCAGATGATCATTCAGCATGTGCATATTTTGCTCACCATCAGTGTGTACTTAGCAGATCAAATCACAGGCACATGGGATTGATATCAAAAGATGTAGAACTAACTGGAAATCATGCAGCTCACTAGGGAGTTGAAGTATTTTACCTCTGCAGATGCTGATAAGCCCTGCAAGCAATTAAAAACATTTAGCAGAGAAAAACTGTATTTGTTTAAAACATCACTGAAAGCCAGTAGAAGGCTTAACAGATGTGACGGCTAGCAAACTTCCAAACCATGGCTTTTTAAATTATAGTTTACAGATGACTAGTGATATACTGCTCCTTATTTTGTGGTCACTAAAAAAAAGTATTTCAGCAACTGACAACAAGGAGACAAGAAGATGAACAAGGAGTCTATAAAACCAAAATTGCTGGAGAAGAAATATGAAAAGCAAAAAAAAAAAAAAAAAAACCCCAATTTTTTTTTGTTATTTCTAAAACACTTATCATTATGGATATCTTCCCTGAAATATGCATGATATATTAACAATTGTTAACATGGCATTGTATCTCTTGGCATGTTGCCATCATGCAAAATATCCTGACAGGTAATGGCAAAGAGCTGGAAATAGATAAGATACTGTGACACTCCATTAGAAAATCATTTCCAGAAGAGTAGTTCTTGTGTGAAATAGTGCCAAAATCAACAGAGAGTTATACTAAATCATGTAAACCTCTAAACCCTTTTTTCGTATAACACGAGAGCATCATTAGTGGAACCATTCAGCTGACATAAATCAAACCAAACATTTGATGGGGGCCTGTTACCATCTGGGTCAAAAATAATTCACCAACTGTTCGTGCTAAAATACTGTGGTTAGTCACACTGTATCAGGGTTTAGAGCCTTACAACACTCAAAGCCCACAATATATTCACTCCGTGGGGACTATTTGCAAGATTAAAAGTTAATGCTGGAGAGTGCCTGCTCTACCATTGCGTGTACTGATGCATTCAAATTAGTATTTTTCAGATATTCATAGAATAATAGCTTGGGTTGGAAGACACCTTAAAGATCATCTAGTCCCAACTCCCCTGCCATGAACAGAGACATCTTCCACTGGACCAGGTTGCTCAAAGCCCCATCCAACCTGACCTTAAACACCTCCAGGGTTGGAGCATGTACAGCTTCTTAGGGCAATCCATTCCAGTGCATTACCACCCTCATAGTAAAGAGTTATGTATCTACTGTTCTCCTTCACTGCATTCCAACTATGCAACTTTTGTCACAGTGCACAGGCCAGAATTACAGTGTCTGTTGGTTTCCATGTCACCTTAATTTGAACAGCCTGGTAACAAAGGTTGTAACAGTGCTTGTGTATTCCCTCCCTTGCCTTAAGGAGCTCATCAGCTGAGGTGCTTCTGTCCCTACCAGAGGTTGCAAACTAAAACTTACAGGTTCAAGCTACCTAAGTGCTGTTTTACTTCACAGCTGGGTTAGACAACAGTACCAATGTGTTTCCACAGACCACCGAGCCAAAATAGCCGTTCATTTAACAAAAACAGAAGGGTCCTATAAGCCCCCTCCTTCCTGTCCTGCCTTGAGGCTGGCATAGAATAAGGGTCCAGCACAGAGGTGGAATTGGAAAGATGTGAAAGGGAGCAGAACCTCATCCATTTTGGCAAAAATGAAACTTTAATTTGGCTCAGCACTCTCACGTATGCATTACAGCCATTGATGGTCATCCAGATGGGCTATGGAAAATCAATCCCTTTGAATCATATGATTGCAACTGGAGGTTATAGGTGGTGACTTGAGCCTGCAGGTGGATTCTCAGCTGTTGCCAACAGGACCTTTCTTGTTTTGCCTGTATAAAACCCCATGTATCAGGGTCCAAGGCTATGGCCCACAAAAGGCATTTTCCAGCATGTAATTGCAATTTCTGTGGGTTGTGCAACATTTTGAAACTGCTTCTGTGTTTCAGCTACAGTGTTCATATGAAGGCTCTGAGAGAAGCACTGTCACATTCTAGGTACGCATAAACTGAATCCAGACAATCTTTTCTTAAATATGTACATGCATCACAGTTTTAGCTATTCCCATTATGTAGTCACGTCTCCAGTAACTTCAGAAGTCCAGGAGTGCTCATTTTATATGTCTGAATGCAGTTTTCATATTTACTTGGTAAGTTTGATAAATATAATTTGTTAAAATTATTTTGGAAAGATGACTGATTATGAAGTAAGAAAAAACAAAGCAAGTTTGATTCTCAAGTTTCTTTCTGTCAGTTTGGTTCTGGCACAACAAGGTTAAGCCTACTGAAATTAGTCTAAACTTCCTGTGCAATTAAAAAAAAATTAGTCCCACAACTGCTTGAAAATTAGAAGCAAGTTTTTATAGTGAAAGTAATTTTTGACAATATATCCTTACCATTTTCTGTTAGGGACAATTTTATATGACACTTCCAAATTAGACAAATCACAAATTTCTACCAATTGTGAGGAATTACGAAGAACCTATTTGCATCTACATTGTAGCATTTTATGGATATACATGTGCCAAGCAGTGACTATTTTTCCCATGTGTAGCCAAGTATACGATTTCTATTCAGTGGTTTTATTTCAGCTCAGCTCTTTCATCTGTTGCATCAAATACACCTTTTTGTTATCATGTCATCCTGTAAGACTTCTTCAAGCAAAAAAAAAAAAAAAAAAAAAAAAAAAAAAAAAAAAAAAAAAAAAA
>NW_020955824.1:601483-619709 GCF_003031625.1 Empidonax traillii | reverse complement strand
GTGCTCACCACTGACGGATGACACTTAGGTATACTGTATTAGTCATACAGGCACATGCAGTACCCAAACCCATTATACGTGGAGATAAGATACACATTGCTTATAGTTTAGGATCCATCAGCGATCCGTGTAACCAGGTGTTAAAAGTAGGATCCATTATATCTCTCTATTTATACATCACTGAGTAGCAAATTGTAATTGTAATTTGGTTTCACAAAGACAGCAGCTGAAAGCCCATTACCCCAGTTGCCTGTGACTCCCTCTATTTGTCTGCCCTTTGTCACATCCCCATCTCTGTGTCCTTCTCAGATTCAGACAAGGATATTTTCTCTGCAACCAAGAAATCTCACATCTCTTTTCCCTCTATAGATGGTAGCTTAATCCTCTATAGAAAGGACTGAAGTGCTCCTCTGACAGCTTTCTTTTTGAGTCTTTTGATTCAGGTTCTGCCCTGATCATGGCATGGCAAGCCTCTACAATCTGACCCAAAGTTTTTTAAGTTGTATACATCTCTAACAATATGTTATCAGATCTAAAATGTAAGGCCTTGCCCATCTCAGCTTTCCCTGAATCTATTGTCCAATTTTATTTCCAGAAAAGCTTTTATCCTAACTGAGATTTCTAATTCATAGACTCGCAAAGCACTTGTTTCAGAGTAATTAGGTTCTACATTAGTGCTGGAGGCTCTAAATCCAAGTAGTAATTTATTTCTATCTGAAACACTGCAAACATTCTTCAAGTCCTTTTTAAACTGGCCAGTTTTTTTTAAAAAAGGTACAATTTTAAATAATAAACACAATAACGTAGGAAAAATCTGTTTTATTTATGTCAATGTATATCACAGTAGGGTCAAAGGGTCCTTTGGGTTTTCGTAGCTAAAACTGAAAGCAAAATTTGACCTTCATGGTTATTAGCACAAAATAGCAAGTCCTACTAAGGAACTGTATAGCCAGATAGCATCCTGTTCCCCCTATGCTATCCATTTTCCTCTTTAGCTCTAAATACAATGCTTTCTGTTACCTTTCCTAAATTTAGATTGTCCATCTTTACAGATTTAGATTCTCTCTCCTCTTATGTTAGCCATAAATTGGGAGTCTTTTTCAACAGCCCTAAATAAGGTGAGGCGCTAATGCAAAATTACTAACTACCTAAAGACAAAAATATACCGATTACACCATTAGGATATAAAAAGGATGTTAAGAAGCTTGTGAGTTCAATTGTGGTATTTCCAGGAAGCTTAGTTCTCTATAAATGTGCCTTTTTTTTTTTTTTTTTTTTTTTTTTTTTTTTTTTTTTTTTTTTTTTTTTTTTTTTTTTTTTTTTTTTTAATTTTAACTTATTATTGGAATCTGCACTCTGAAAAGGCAGCTGGAAAAGCACCGTTACTAAAATGAAGAGTCAATTCAGAACCTAGCTGATTACATCAAATGAGAAACCTAATCTCCTTCCCTCCTTTGAATTTAGTGTCAGCTTGCCAATGTATATATACCAGAGCTAGGATTATAGAACTTTCACGTTATGAACTCTTCATCAGAAAAGCATTTTATTTGCATTTATTTAAATATTCTGTACTGGTTTTCTACAAATAAGCTTATTAATGACATCTTAATGACTTGTATAACCATTTAATTTACACTCTTAATATAACAAAAGAGAATTCATAGGCACACAAACCCAAACACTTATAACAGGTGCATCTTGAAATCAGGAGAGGTATACCCTGATATTTTCTCACTCTACATATACTACTTCTATTGTAATCTTTTTTACCTCAAGCATGAAAAGCACAATTGGATAGGTTTTCTTCCCTCCAGGTTAATGATAGAAGCTTTTCCCATTTGGGTTAATCCAAAATCACATGGCAAAAGCACCAGTTTGCCATGCTTAGGAGGCATGGTATTGCATCTCAGAAGTAAGAAATCCTGCTTCCTAAACCAGAGCTTGAACCTGTCTCTGGGAGGTTGTATGCCCTGTAACCAAAGCATGCCTGCATGAAGGCACAGGAAGTCTTGGGCTAAATTTAAGGTACTTGTAGGCTGCTCTACCAAAGGAGATGATGTGAACGTCCCTAGCCCTAGGTTGGGGTTGCTGGCAGGGTGCTTGACAAGTCAAATACTTCTTTGTGCTTCCTAGCTGGGTTTGAAAATTTGCACTCAATTCTGCTGCAAGAACATGGTTAGCTTGATCGATGTTTATCCTACTCAACTCTGACAACAACAGTGAGCAAGATGTGACAGCCAGGCTTTCAGCCTGGGCTCAGCAGACCCACAGGGGACATACAGTGCTCACTTCAGCAGTGAGCCTGTGCAGAAACCGCAGAAAATGTTCTTCACTATTGCTTGTATTCAAAATCATCAGATTAAGTTTCAACCACATGCATTCCCCTGTCCTGTTCATCACACCTTCTTGTGGCAACAGATTTCCCACCTTTCTTGATACGAGAGAAAAGTGTCAGGTTGTGCACCACAGCTCATGTCTTGCCTGTCAGTTCCTACTGTGGCAGGACAGCAGTGGTGCTTGACTGTGGCTATGAACTCTTATCCCAGATGTCCCTTCTATCTCTCTTCCCTTTGATGACCTAGAATTATTGTATTAAGAGTACAGTGAATGATTAATCCCTGCTCACCCTGTCCATGCCACTTGTGATTTATAAGTAAGCTAGAGGAGAGCAAAAGCAATTACCAAGGGGGTGAACATCCATGATTTAGTGAAAGGCCAATTTTATTCCATTCAGGAGTCTAACTTAAGCTATGCACATTGTTTTTTTTTGACCCTGAATGAGAAAGGACAAAGGACAGAGAGAAGATCCAGAGAGGCGTTGTGTTGTTCCTAAACCACAAAGACTTCATTGCATTGACAGTGCTGCCGAGAGGCACTATCTGCCATGGATTAAAGGCAACTGATGCTTGTCAAGTGTCATGAGGAATAAAATTGTTCACATATACAGAGGCTTAGCTCTTCCTTCCAAAATCGTGATGCATAGTGCAGCACTTAAAAGAGTCTGCTTCAGTTCCCGCTCCAGCGATCCCAAACATGAGTGGCCGAGCTAAGCAGGTGGGGATTTTGCTGTTTCTGATACCTCTAAACCACTACTTGCTGCCAGCAACATTAGGAAGTTGCAGCTACCTTCTCTATTTCTCTGCCATGTTCCCCCCACAGATGAGTGTTGCAAGGAGTAACACTTTGACAAGTACTCAAGTTGCCCAGATACAAAACAGCCACCACATTTAGTGCCCTCTCATGAGTAGCTCCCTGCCTAATACCTCCTGCTCTCTCACAGGCAGAAGCTGAACTGCTTCATTGCTGATGGGGACTGCTGTAGTTCTGAGTTTAACGCAGGATGATGGCCCCCCGTCTCCTGACCTCCTTTGGTGTAGCACAGACAAGGTGATGCTCACAGAGGGCTGGGGTTACGAATGTGAGTAGACCCAAAAGCGTGCAAAAGAACAAGGAGATAACTGGACTAAGGCTTTGCAAAGAGTTGAGGGCAGAGAATGGGAAAATATCTGCAAAGGTGCATATGAACTAATTAAGTGGTTTGTATAAGCCATCACTCATGGAGCTGCACAATGTTTGGCTGATGTATTTGCAGTTGATATCTGTTGATTCATGAGCAATGCATGACTTTCTGGGAAGAGACTTTTTTTGTTTCCCATTGCCTGGCCTCTGACCTGGTCTGTCAGCAAAGGTGAAGTTCCTGTTGGTGTGCTATGGGCTGTGCACCACGAGCTGGGATATTGTGTGCCCTTATCTCCTGGAGCAGCAGGATGTGTGATGGCCCTACTCCCCTCTGGAAAAGCATACTGAGGGCTGTAACTGCATTATTAATGGAAAACTACAATCCGGACCAATATAGATAGGCTGTGGCTCTGCTCTAGGACCTGTCCTTTTTATAGGATGGGATGTCAAGGTGAGGTCAGGTTAAGGCCTTAGAATAACTGGTTAAGGAAGGCTTTCAGCTGACGCGGCTGCAATGACACAGAGAGTACTGCATGGTGCAGCTAGGGGGGAAGAAAAGTAGGATGCAACTTTGCTGTGGGCAAACAAGGGGAGCTGTGAGAATCCTCAAATTGCTGCAGCAGAAAGGCAGTTTTGGTGCTCCCTTTGGGATACTCGTGTTGCTAGATGTGTGAGAGACAGGGAATCAGTCTAACAACTGCTGCTGCTACCCCGGCTCTGATGATCTATATGTTGTATAGTGTATCACAGCAAATTTGATATTAGCCAGCTGTGATGCCACTCAAAATGGAGATGTGACAAACCCTTGCTGAGCTTAGTCCAAGCCCCAGGGAAGAGGCAGGGTAGCCGAGGGCAGCAAAAGCAGAGCCTGACCAAATGGTGTCTTATGAGTTAAATTGTTGCTGTGACCCCAGACTAGATCCCCATTTGGCTGCAGTGAGGAGGCAGCAAAAGTGCCACAGGTTGGGGTATTTGCCAGCCTACTAGCAATTGTTGCAGACTTTGGAGTAGCCATAGGGCTAGTCTCAAGTCTGAGTTAATGTATCTTGCCATAAAACATCCTCTCTAGTCCTCAATTACTGATCTGGCCACAGAAAAGAAGGAGCATGGAATCTAATTCAAATCCTTAATATTGTGCTTTTTAAGTGTGTCCTCAGCACTTCAAAATAACTGCTCAGTGTACTTATTTTGGTGTGATCTAACTTACTTTTCTGAGCTATTCTATATAGTGTGAACCCACTAGTACAGAATTAAAGTGTCGGGGTTTTTTTTGGTTTTTGTTTTGTTTTGTTGGTTTTTTTGTTTGTTTTGGTTTGGTTTTTATTGGGGTTTTTTGTTTGTGGGTGGGGTTTTTTGGTTTTTTTTTTGGTTTTTTTTTTTTTTTTCCAGAAAAATGCCCAGCCACCAAAGCAAAAATCTATGTGAGATGGTTCTCAAATTGGTACTGTTATTCCAGAATGATTAGCTGGCCAAATACATCAAATAGTTAAGTCTCTTCTGGAACTGAAATTATCCTGCTCTTTACTCTCTGTTCTTTGAAAAATGCAGTGCTGGTGACCTCTAGTGGAACAAAAAGACATTTTTCTTAAGGTTCTTCACCCAGAGTGCGATTGGGCACTGGAACAGGCTTCTCTGAGAAGAGGTCACAGTACCAAGTCTGACAGAGTTCAAGAAGTATTTGTTCAATACTCTCGGGTGCATGGTGTGACTCTTGGGGATAGTCTTGTGCAGGAGTTGGACTCGATGATCCTTGTGGGTCCCTTCCAAGTATATTCCATGATTCTGTGAAAAAAATCCCTGTTAAAAGCGGGGAATTCCCCCCCCCCCAACTGTATTAATCTGAAGCCTATAAAACAGAAGCTTTTTTTGCCTGTTTATGCTCAAGAAGCCCAAATCAACAATACAAAACTGTGAGCTCAGAGTTCTGATGGATTTCTGTAATGCAAGGATAATGATACAATCATTAATATAAAGGAGGTATGTGACATTGCTGAGCAAAAGTGAAGAGCCTGTAATTCCTTCCATGCCTCTTATGAATCCCACCTCGGGTCTCCTGTTGTTCTTCCAGTCACCAGATGGTGAAGAATGTGAAGGCAGGTGGTCTTTCAAAGATAGACCCTCAATGACACCCAGTAAGCTTGAAACTTAGCAAAGGTAATGTTTTTGCCAAGAATGCTTTCCTCTTCCTGAAAAAAACCTGCCTAGGTTTGGTTAAATCAGGAGTTAGGATATGTACAGGCATGCTAGAGCTTAAAAGCTGAACTTTTTGAAGGTGCTATCCTCAGTGAGCATGTCATGTCCTTCCTTCACAGCTCCTGGTGCCCAAGAGGCTGCACCTTGCCTTTTACTCTCCTTAGAAGAGAACTGCCCCCATCCAACCACCTCAGGGAGTTTTGAACTGAACGTGGTGAAAAAAATGATCCCGTTGTGGAAGTAGACTAAAGTCGAGCTCCAGTCCCTGTCTGCGAAACCAATCTGGCACCTGATGCTAGAGAAGATACTTACACCAGACTTTCCATGGCCGGTTTGTTCATTTGTAGATGCCTTGTTTCTTAAATGCATGGAAAAGAATGGCAGTAGGAACACTACAATAATTTGTTATTAATTCTTAATAAATATTAAGAATTATTAACAAATGATTGTAAATTGGAGGGAAATCTGTTGTCACTTCCATGGTGGTCTGTCCTGGGTCTGCTTCTCTTTTTTTGCTTTCTCTTCCATCACTCATGTCATTAGCAGATACGTTGTGTTAACTTCATGTGGGAGACCACAAACAACACCCAGCTGGGACAGGAGCTGCAGGCACATGGGAGGGCAGAAGACTAACAAATTAGTATACAGAGTTGAAAAAGTGTGGGAAATAATTCAGTAAGTGAGATCGCAAAATTACACATATAAGTAACATTATTACAGAATTATGAAGTGAGACATGGCAGGCTGGCTAATAATTCTCCAGAGAAGTAATTGAGGTTGCAGCATACCCTACACTATTCATGAGCAATAACGTTGGTATTGTTCTGAAGAAATGTGAGGATATCATCTGAGACATATAAGCCGAAAAAGTAACATGTAAGAGTCATGAAGAAATTTTTCTGCCTTACTCAGCACCCCTGAGGCCTCCACTCATGTTTCATGCTTCATATTCTGAGCAGCATTCCCCAAAGAGAGGAGTGAGCCAGTGAGGGCTCTGGGTTTGAGCAGCAGATATCCAACATCTTCAAAGAGCAGAGGAATATACAGTTCTTCCAGTACCTTGGGGACAAAGAAAGGAAAGATGGACTAGTGCTTGTACAGAGGATTTGAGCTAGACACTAATATAACAATGAGCATAATTAGGCACTGGAAGACACCTGCCTCAGAAGACAGTGAAATCTCTGGTTTTAGGCATTTTTTAAGAACAAGTTAGATAGGAACAATTTAGCAGTAGGGATGGATACCCAGGGAAGACTGTTATAACTGACCTTTTGTTAGGGCAGGAAGATGGACTAGATGGCCTACAGAGGACGCTGTCAGACTTATTTTTACTATTTGCATGATCCAAAGTGCTAAAGCTTTATTTTCGTCTGTGTTCCAGATTCCCAAGTGTGAACAAAGTCAGTGGTAACTGCCTTTCTATGGTTTAAGATTTGCTTAATGCTAAATTGCAAGGACAATGCCTAGGTTTCTCAGACTGGGCATCCAAATATAAAGAATGTTTTGGGTTTTAAAATGACACATCTTAGTTCCTCAACCCAAATGCAGAGTCAGTGCTACCCATTCATCTTACTGGCAAGTAGTAATGGTGGATTAATTCAGGCTTATGAAATTTTTATATATTATAGTACCATGTAGCATTTTATAGGAAGACTGTTAACCATATTTCCATGACAGAGTATTTCCATTTCCGAGGTTAGTATCACAGGCTGGATAAAGCCAAACAATATCAAAATACTCACTAGCATTGTAGGATATAAGGGCAGCAGCAATGGCTGTGGCTTTGCAGTTTGAGCTCAGATGTACCACAGACCTCCAAATTATTAGCTTATTAGCTAATAATTATCTGCTCTGTGCACTGAATAAAACTGTTCAGTTTGTGAATTAAAAAAACCTGTGTGTGAAGAAAACTGTATGCAATACTGATATCAAACAATCTATATGCACAAAAGACTAACAGAAGCACGAATGCTGTGTGTTTGTGAGATTTACCAACTTCCACATAACTGCCTTTTGTAATAGTGTTTCTAAGTGCCCTTGTGCATGAAATCAATCTATGCAGTACTCAAACATGAAGAACATGTATATATGACCCTGAGATTAGCTCAGTTGGTTAGAGCATGGTCCTAATAATGCCAAGACTGTGGTTTTGATCCCCATGTGGGCCCATCCAACTCAGAATATTCTGTGATTATCTGTGATATGAGTAATTGAGATAAATCTGTCTATCATCAGGAGGAAGCTGTTAGTTTTCTTTCCTTGCTCAGTTAAGCGAGGAGGCACAACATAAGGTGTTGCTGAGACAGATGTGAGTTGCTCCCTAGCTTCTTTCACAGAGCAGCATAACCCAGACAGGAGCCACATCCACAGGGAATTAGGTGGTCCCTGGACCAGCCAGCTGCCCAGAAGTCTCTCATCCCAGCAACCTGCAGACATCAAACCTCAACTGGATCTGCCAGGCACTTGGAAATGAAGCTGGAGGGGTGGAATGATGTGAGAAGTCTCTGAAAGCAGACATGCCACATCTGAGAGTAGCCTGTGCAGTCTGCACACTCCATGCAGAAGGTTTAAGTCCATCCGGCTACAAGCACCTGGCCATCTGCAGTTACTATGCAGAGCAGTAGCGTCTCTTGCTCCATGGCATCGATTGTCTGTGAGGAAGCAGGATTTGATAAAGAAAAGTCTGAGACTTTGATGAGGAAAGCGGCTTTACTCCTGCTCTGAGATAAACTTTATGAGAGCTAACTACAAAACTGTGCTTTGTTCATTCTTGTTTGACAAGACCTGCTGAAGTTAGAAGTTGTACTGAAAAACTAAAGCATTGTGTGCACCCTGATCTCAAACATTCCTTCCTGGGAGGCTTTCCAGCTCAGAGGCAGTGCAGTGGCTCTTCAGGGCACTGTGAGTCCCCAACACAGCACATGCTGTACCACTGACAGCCCCTTGGGCTTTGCCAGCACCTATTTCATCAGTGTGAATTTAAACAACTAATGCTTCAGTGATTAGTCTGAAACAGAAAGGTTTAAGCCAAACTAAGCAGCACAGAGTCTGAATCTGAATGAGAAGGGAGGGAGGAGGGTGTCTGCTGAGTGAAGTCCCTCATAGGCTGGCAGCCCATGCCATGAAGGCAAATGAGTGCACCAGGACTTCTGTAGTCTTCAGAGAGATCCAAGTCCTGATACTAAGGCCTTTTGTTGCACAGAAGTAAGTCAGCTAAGCAGCCACGCTGGGATAACAAGGATCTTGGGGACAGATGGCAGTTGCCTTCTTGCAAGGCTGTGTCTGCCTCTGCCAGTGGTATGGAGGGAGGCAGCAGCCACCCTGGCTGCAGTTCTCAGCTTCTTGGGAAAGTCCTTCATAAAAATTATGCTGTAAACAAAACAGAAAACTACAGGAGATGGTTTACATCTGCACAAGATGTCACAAAATCATCTTTGCCCAGAGGTGATATGTACCTTGGGCTTTTAAGAAAAGCAAATTAAAACTCAAATGCTAGAAAATCAAATGCCTGCCCCTGAATTGCAGCAGGCTGCAATCCCCACCAAGTGCTTTTGGAGGATATATGCTGGGAATCCTCTCTGAGGCTACAGCCTTACTGAGAGTTTTTTACCTGAGGAGATCCTTGGGGGTCCCCCAGGCACACACCCAACTGATCCTTGTTGGATAACAAGGCAGCTACTGCCCACACAGGCACAGCTTGCCTCCAGGAGCTACACCAGATGGTGTGAGGGGCCAGAGAGCTGGTGCCCAAAGGGTATCTGCTCCCTCCTCATAGCAATCAGGAGAAAATGTCATTTAAGTGGGAAGCAAATAAGCCTCCCTGACCTCTTCCTGCCAGTGAAGTGCCTACCTGCCCCTCCAGGCCATCACAGTGGAGAAAAGAAACTGCCACCTCCCTGTTGAAGTGCTGCCAGCATAATATTACCCCTACCTGTATTTCTAAAGATGGGATTTTGGTGTGTGCAGAGGCAGGAAGGGATTCTGGGGCACAAACCCTCCATTTCTTCCAAACAGTCTCTCCTGTATTGTCCTGGGTTCTAACGTATCTGTCGCTCCACCTACTCAACTTTCAGTATCTCCAGCTCTGAAGGGAGATAGGTGGTCTCCAAGGTGGTCTCCAAGTAAATTTCCCCCAGGCAGTGTGTACACTATCCATTGAAGCCCATCTTTGCTACCTGTTAATGGACCGAGGTGACAGTTGTTCTGGAGAACAGATGATCTAAACATTTTATAGCATTGCAGGATTGTCCACTGCTCATTTCTTCATGCCCACTGGGTGAGCACAAAATGACCTGCACTTTGGAGGCTCGTTTCATTTCCTGCTTGCCTGCAACAACTTGAAAATGTTGATGGACTTTGGAAAGCTTTACCCAGACATTTGGTTTTAACGAATGCATGTAAAACTGCTTTCAGTTTGCCAGCTATGGTCAAAAACCAGCAAGAAGTTGAAGCACAGTGTTAATGACATTTTGTTGTTTATTTTTGCAACAACAAGATTTTCAGGAGAAAACAAAACACTTTCTCAGTGGAAATAATTAAAACCATTAAAATGACTGCATTTCCTGTGTGACTGACATATTCCATGTGGGAGAAAATGTTTCCCAGCAACAATGAAAAAAAAAAAAAACAGCAGCTCAGATTTTTCTTAGCAATGTACATCCTTTTCCCTTAACTGGAAGAGGCAAAGGGAATTTCAATTATACAACACAATTTTTAACAACTCATCACAAGAGTAAAGAGCAAAACCCCATTTCCACTGCAGCGATCTTAAGGGCTTCCATTTTTGTCACATTATTTGAAAATTCCTAAAAAACTGCCTGATTTCAAGCAGCAGGTGACATTACTAATTGGCTGCTCCAAGCCCAGTCCTTGCCCTGGGACTGTGCAGTGCCACCCAATTTCATTTCAGATGAACAATTTTCTTTTAAATGTAGGTAACTGCTGTTTCTACAATCTGTTTTCTTTTGTTTTGCTTTGTTTTTTTAAAAGTACATTTAAAATATCTGAAGCAAATAGGAAATATTTGTGTGTGTGATGGCAAACAACAGACATGTTCAGCAACATTCAGCAACTATTACAAGTGTCCCTTCAGGTTACCCAGAAGCTAAAAGACATTTCCTTTTATTTGTTGAAAATGTTACACTGCCATGAAAGTGGAAACGTGAAGTAAAAATTATTTTTTATTTTCTTTTCTCTGCTCAGTTCTATTTGTATTGTATTTTCCAACCTCCAATACTTACCTTCAGTTTGATTTCAAGTTTCTGCCAAAACATAACTCTTAAAGTTGCTGACCCAGGCCACACTGTACTTTCTTAAGAGTACTTTTAAAGAAGACGCTAACAGAAGACCAAAGAACAAATATTTGTGCAGTGAGTCAGCAGGGACCCTGGAGGGAGTTGTGAAATGTGGTCAGCTCTGGACTGTATTTATGATCTGAGTTTTTTTAAAGCCAGATTAAAATATATTGGTAAAAATCAGTGGCTCTCAATGAGTAAGAACATAACAGAAGAAAATTACTTAGTAAGAAACCACATGACTCAGAATGAAAAAAACTTGTATTCTTAGTTCTGTCATGAATTTTCTATATGATATTAGACCTTATTATTTATTTACTTACTAAATATTATCCATTTATTGATGTATTTAGAGTTTACTCAGTTGCAAAATGACACAAATGGCATAGCGTAAAAATATTGTGTTCATGAAATTTATCTTACATTTATAAAAAGTATCTTTGCAAAGTTGACTCCTGAATTACAATTCATTTGATGCACAACATTAATAACAATTATCTTTACATTCATAGTTCCTCAAGGATGGATCATTTTACTGTCTTTTTAATTTGGTTCTCATTGCCCTGTGACAGGAATTCTGGCACATTTTCCCCATCATGTATATCAATGTGTCAATACTATTGGTAAAGGCTACTGAGGCTTTTTTAGTTTGGTACTTTCTTTTTTTTTTTTTTTTTAAATAAATGGTATTTTTAATAAACAGTATTTCCTTTTGGGGTTTTTCCATTTTGTTTTCTTCTCTCCTTTCCATGTCACTTTCCTTCTTTCGTCTTCCCAGCTTTCCTCCTGTTATTCCATGCCAGCTATCTTATGAACCTCTTCCGCAAATGGTGAACTATTAGTTCTGAGAGCAAAGCTCAACAATCAAAGATGAAGGCAATGTAACTTAAGCTGATATGTCAAGAAAATCCTCTCCATAGTTTTAGTGAAAAGCTTTGTTTCTACATTTTAGAATAAATTAAATAAGAGACTTCCACTATCTTCTTTTTGAGACTCATAAAATCTACAGAGAAATAAGACGACCTTTATCTCTGATAAAAATTGCCTAAGAAAACTGATTCAAAAAACCCTTCAATTCTTAATTAATTTTTCTGGATAAACTCCAACTTCTCCGCCTCTCCGTAGTCCCACATTTGAGTTGTAGATCACCGTAAACACAGACAAATACCAGATATTTCAGAAGAAATCCCCACATCATCCTCACAGATTTTCCAGATTATTCAGCAATTTAATATGAATATCCTCTCTTTTTTCTAGCCTAATCATGTTCCTAATAATAAAGTGTTTGGTCAGTTTTGAAAGCAAGGAATTGAGAAAATATCAGAAAAGAGGATTTCTTGCCAACCACATGAGGATAAAACTAACAGAGGGATCTCATGACAGTGTTGCACTCATATCCCTTGCTTATCTCCTGACCCTGTCCTGCTTTGGGCTTTTAAATCTTTTCCAGTCTTATTTCTCCTGAAACATGTGTCCTTCTGCCCAGCCTCCCATGGCGTGGCTGAGGAGCCAAGGCTTCTACTCCTCAGAGCATCATTAAGCCACTGCCCATCCCAGCATTTGGGATTTGTCGCCTTCTGGAACACTTCTCCCTGCTTCTCCGTTCCAGCAGGACTCCTTTTCTGGGTAGCCACGAGAGAGGTGGAGCAGGTGCAGTCCTGTCCTAGCCTGCCAACACTCCAGCAACCCCCCTGCCCCTGTTCGGATGGACACCTTGTTCTTGGCACACAGCCCCAGCCAAGTGATTGTTTGAGCACTGTGCACAGGCAAGGCAGTAACAGGAAAAGAACAGAGAACTGAAAACCATTGAAGCACAGTTCTTTTTCTTCCTCCTTATCCTGATCATGTCTGTCATACTGGAGTTTTTCTTGCTTGCTTGACTGTTTATTTCTGGTGGGGAGTGGAGGGGGTACTGGGCTGTGCAATCAGGACCCTGTGGCCGCCAGCAAGAGTTTCACAGTCACTGCATTTCATGAGATCCCTCTCCAATTGGCTGGACTGCAGAACCAGTACAGGCTGTTTGCTTTCTCTCCCTCTGTTTGCTTTCATTGGATGGAATCAGCTTTTTTCCAGTTCCTTCCTTTTCTGGGTTCCCATTTAGCTCCAGTTAACACCAATAACACCAGCGCCTCATATTTTTGCCACAGTTTTGATACCAGATTTTCGCACGAGCTGAGCTGTGGCTTTTCACTATCAGCTGTCTACTGATGACACCACAGCACATCCCTCGTAACACCATGCAAGCAACAGATCTCAGGATAAAATATTTCACATTTCCTCTTACTGGGAACATTTTTCCCTGAGACCATGTAACACCAATACAGTGTTCTTGGCTTAGGAGTAACTGAGGGAGCAGGTTGAAGCCCAGTACCTCTGCAGCACCTGCAGCTCAGCATAACAAGGGTGCACTGCCCTCTGGGCAGCCCAAACACAAGTCCCCAGAATAATGATGTCCTTCTTCATGTTCTATATGGCCATTATGGTTTGTACTGTGTACTGGCTGCTTTACTCTTTGTGCAAGCTGGGTACATACCTCCTGAATTTACCACAGGGGCAAAGTTTAACCATTGCTGTATTGCAGCTGGCATTGATACCACAAAATAAAGGCAGAACTAGAAAGGAAAAACTGATTATTTGGCTGGATTTCTGAGTAAACAAGTAGGTAAACATTTAAAAATCAGCCTTGGCTCTGGCTTTTGAGGGGAATATAGGTAGCACTGAACTCCAGGGGTAAACAGCTAAAGGAAATTCCACTGTTTGCCTAAAACACCTTTTTTTTTGCTATTAAAAAAAATTCACTTTTGTATTCACTTAACATTAATTTCATAAAATCTGTTCATCATAAGATTTGTGAATTCAGTGTAATGTAGCCTTTTCTTTTTATTACTTATTCCTAGGGGTAGTATGCTTCTTGTTCAGGGGAAAGTGCAGTTCCTGACAAACTTTTAAATTCTAAACTACATACGTGCCAGCAGAAATATACAATCAGCATATTTAGTTGGAGGATGTCATTTAGTTTAAGGGGTTTTTGAACAGAAAGGGCGGCAGTTGCATTACATCTTTTCCATGGCTGATGAGTGATTCAGCAGAAGGAGTGAACCTCAAAGCATCCTCCAGGGCCTCACGTCTGGAAGCACAACTTTCATGCCTGTCAAGGTGCCAAGGTTTTCTGACATCTCCAGGACTATAACACATAAAGGCATTTGGGAAGTGGGAACAAGTGTGTACCTATGGAGTTAGCTGAGTTTCCACAGAAACTGTACTGAGCAGAGCTGTGGGTTATGTGAAGTGCGAGTTGTTAGAGGAGGTTGGTTACACGCCACATTGTAACAGAAGAATCTTATCACAGCTGAGTTTGATCTGTGAAAACATTTCCTTTCCTTCCCAGCCTGAACAGCCTCTCATTTTCTTCCGAAAACATACAAATAATTTCTTTAAAAGTTAACGTTACTTTTTGCACATATCCCACGAAGAAACAACACCTCTTTGGATGTGGCAAGAAATTGTTAACAGCCTTGATAGCATCCCGTACTGCCTGACAGGAGGACATTTTACATGGAAAATATGTTATACACGAGAACAGGGCTAGAGTAACTCATTTAACTACATGTCAAATGCACTGCCAAAAACCAAACTCCCCTCTGGAAGCAGTGCCCCCGTGGCAACTCTGCCACTCCAGTTTCTGACAGTGAGGCAGCTGTCAGATGGAGCAGTTACAATGTCTTTTGTCAGATTTTTCTTGTTAAGCAAACATCAATAAAGGGTGTATTATGCCTGCTCTACTTAAGAAAAAAGTTTTCAGGAATTCTCCTTTCTGGAAATGTTGCAAAAGCTACCAACTTTCCACCTCTACCCTTCCCTCCCAAGCTATCTGCAGGCATTAGTGATTTTAAAACAAAAACAACCAAGACAAAACAGCAAGTAATGAAAGACAGCACAAACAAGAAGCCTGCCGCACTGCCAAATTATACAGCAGCGATTCCCACTGGGGATAGCTTAGACAACTTGCTTCATGAGACCAGTGAGTCTGCTGAGAGGATTTAGAGGCTCTCCCACCAGGACTACGACAGAACAGGGCAGGCAGCCTCTGTGTGCAGCTCACCTGCACCTTCTGTAAGCTTTTCCTGCTCCTGCCGTCCTGCCTGTGCCCACTGCTTTTAGAGAACCAATAGGGATGGAGTGACTCCCAGTAGCTCTCAAAATCAAGCCTTTGACTCAATGTAGCTGAGACAGTATCAGTTTTCCCACAAATAATTGTCGTAGAAGAGAGGGTGGCTTGACTTTCATTTGCTTATCACATACGTCTTTGCCACAAAAAATCCTGATTCCTATTGTCACAGACTGCAAAGGGCTGCCATGGTTTTTTCCTCTCCACTATTTCTCACCATAACTTGCTCATAAGTTACAAGAATGAAGCGATATTGTACGTGTGTGCTTGGTGCCCTAACTTTAGCTGACAAAGCAAACACTTCAAACCCTCCCCTTCAGTGTGCCTTCTCTGCTAAAAACCTGTGCGTTTGAACAGCAGAGAGAGGAGGAAAAAGACAGAAAGGGAGAGAGAGATAGATCTTATAAGGGAATGGGTAAGGAATGTACACCGAGCTGTGCCTGGAAGTCTGATGTCTCCAAATATTTGTCAAAAGGCAAACCCAATACTTCCGAGAGAGGGCCCTCCCCTCGCCTGCAATAGGCTCCCCAGAATAGCAACAGCCTGTGTCACTGCAAAGGGCAAAGCCTTCTGAAATAGCAACAAAGTTGTTCACAAACCACTTTGTGGTTTGCATTTGGTTTCAGCCAGCTTCAGCAACTTGTTGCCATGAGGAAAACAACCTGCGCTTTCCTGGCTGGCCGGGAAAGGATCGCTACCCTGTGAAGTGCTCCTGCCCAAGGTGCAGAGGGGGTGGCAATGGTAGCTGGGCAGAGCACGAAGGACCTCAGCCAGCAGAGCCAGACAATGAGAGCAGGGGAGGATGAGGAGAGCAGCCAGAGCAGCAGCCACTACCAGCTCCCAGCTGCAACAGGTAAGGTGGCGAGAGATGAATGCCAGCTGTTGGCCAGCAGCAGCTGCCCACCTCGCTAGTGCTTGGGGCTGGGGGAGAACAGCCCCACAAAGCCAAGGGAATCTCGGGACACGCTGTCTCAGTTTCTGAAAGTGCAAGAGGGGAACATATGAGTAAGGAATGGGACTGCCAGCTTGAATTTTGAATGAAGGTTTATGCAGTACTTTCCCTAAAAGGCCTCGATCCTACTGCTCATGCATGTGCTGTCTGTTGTATAAATCCTTTTCTTTTATGAAGATCAGCCACCTGAAAAATAGGAGAACCTGATGCCATCTAAGATAACAACGGTGCTCTGGTCTTTGCATGCTTGGGAGCAATTCAGCCCTTTTCACTAAAGTGACTGGAGGGGGGCCAGGTGAACACTTCACCTGTTCATGAAGGGGGAGAGTTCAAGGTGAAGGGACAGGGTCTCCCCTCTGTTTTTTCTCCCTTAGCATTTCAGGAAGAAACAGGTTTTCTGTGATGATGCCCTCAAAAATCAACTGTAGCATTTCTTCTGCAGGAAGTTTTTTAGTCTGGAAGCTGAATTTCATAGCTGTTCATCTTTGCTGTCCTATCCAGCCCCTTTTTCTAAGCTATAGCATGGTTTTGCATCTTTAGATTCTTTCACTGATGATAAGATCAAGGGGAAAATGCCCCACAAATGTGGTATTTCTCACCCGCAAGAAGGCTGCACCCAAACAGCACAACATGGTCATAAGTCAGAAATTACTGTCCCAACAGGTTTTGTTAACTTAGGGCTGAATGAACTAATTAGCCCATGAATGTTCAGATACCATACACACAAATGCTTTGTTGAAGTGTAGTATTGATCAGTCAAGTAATATCTCCTGATACCTGGAAGCAGAGGTTAATCAAGAACAGAAATCCAGGAGGTGTGCAGAAATATTTAACATTACCTTAGGGACTGAGAGGAGCAATGCAGATGGTTGTAGGATAGCCTTATCAAAGGGAAGCACAGGAGTTACAATAACAGCAAAGTTTCTGCAGCACAAGGGTTAGAAGAATATGTGCAAGTTAGTCACTTTGGCATTACCCCAAAAAATTAAATCAGTAACCTGAGGAATTTATAATCACCTAGCTAGGAATTAAAAGAACTTGTCGATTCTCACAGGAAACTAACAAAACAAAACACAAATGCTATTTAATGAAGGGTCAGGCTGCCTGTTGACATAATAAAAATACATGGCAGAGCAGTAAGAGAGGACATGGTCAAGGAGGGTCTGTCCAGCATATGCATTCCCTGTCTTTCCATCAGTGCCAGGGGCTTTTGCTTATGAAATGGAATATTACTTACAAAGTACATTAATTGCACTTATGCTGTACAAAGTATACAATGCTTCCCACCATCGGAGGAATTTAGTTGTGTGAATATGTGTGCTACATTAGTTTTCTTCTGCCTTCTTTTTTAGTTCAATTTACAAAATATTTGGTTTGGGTTTGCCTTTCACACTTGGGTTGTCAAATGGTTGTGATCCCACATCACCCTTCCTATTTTTGGGTAAAGTTAATATTTTCTGAGATTTTCCAGCTCTGTTTGCAACACGGCTTTGTCCCAAAGCCACCATTTGTTTCATCCCATAGGATCTTGCTGGCCAGCTGTTTTAGATCTCATGCCAGATTTCCAGATGGACAGTTAGATCAGATGTGTCCTAGCTAATAGGAGAAATGCACCTATTGAGCAGCTACTGGATCTGAAGAAAGCTCAGGCCTTGGACTAGAGCAATGGGGTAACATGTATCTCCTTGTACCAGGCAAGTGGATGAGACAGAGAAAGTGACTGTGACAGTGCAATAAAGATCATGGTAACATCAAAATAGGATAATCGCCTTTTATGAGAAGCAAACCCACAATTTAATTATGCAGCAATTCCCAATACATGCCATAAATATTTATCTTTAAAAAAAAAAAAAAAAGTGATCCACATGCTATACACTTTAGCAAAATCTCCTTTAGCAAAATCTCCCTTAAAAACAATTTGGGAAATTATAAGTACTATTTCCCTGGAAAGACAAAGTTCCTGTATGTCAGGCAGTACTCATATGGAAAAGAAATATGTTGTTAAAGATAGCTTAAAATTTTCAGATAGAGTTGTAAGATGTTTTAAGATCCACCATGGATAAAAGTAGGTACTTTTTTCTATGGAAAAAAAGGAGATTCCATGCTGTGGATTCATATCTATGCAATGCACTCAACTCATTGTGGTTTTCTAATCTGAGC
>NW_020955824.1:597606-600516 GCF_003031625.1 Empidonax traillii | reverse complement strand
TATGGAAAAGAAATATGTTGTTAAAGATAGCTTAAAATTTTCAGATAGAGTTGTAAGATGTTTTAAGATCCACCATGGATAAAAGTAGGTACTTTTTTCTATGGAAAAAAAGGAGATTCCATGCTGTGGATTCATATCTATGCAATGCACTCAACTCATTGTGGTTTTCTAATCTGAGCTTATTAACCAGTGGTTGACATTAACCTCTGGTTAATGGTATTAACTGGAGTTTGATTTCATCTTCCAAATGTCTAAATAGATCAAAGAATTTCCAGGGTTTAAAGAATACACATTTGACCTTCCAGAAAACTGAGGCATTTCTCGCCTCAGATTAAATCAAAGTAAACAGAAGAAATCATAACGGTGGAAGAGATTGTCAAGTCCCCTCCTATCAAAATAGATATATTTGCACAGGTTACATAAAGTAATCTTCTCCCTTCTCCATCTCAGTAGTTTTCTGTATGCACACTGCATGACCTCTTGGGAAAAAAGAAAGAAAAACTACATTACAGAAATGTCGGTGTCTGGCCTAACTTGGAGTGTACTTCTGCAAAACTGAGCTGGAAAGGGTTCCCAAGCACCTTTCTCATACCTCTCCCTCTCAAGGGGTGGGTGAAGAGTGGTGTTTCCCAGCTGAGCTTGATTGCAGAACTTCCCTGGCACTGATCATTTATCCATGATGCCCATAAAATACATGCACAGATCAAATACTGTGCCTTTCAAAGGACTGTATTTTCCCAAATATCTGACTGAAAATAAATAAAAGGGCACACCCTTACTACTTGGCCCCATGCAGCTTCATCAGCAGTACACTACACTATACTACAACTGCATTAACTGCATAAACATTTCCAGCGAATGTTCTTAAAGATACGTTTGTTTGCCAAGTAGTGCTGCTTTTGACTTGAGTAACAGTTGTGAGAAACCACTTTGTTTACATGTGGAAACTAGAGAATAGAGTTTCCAATCACTTGTCACATACCAGCCACACACTCATCAGCCATGGAGTTTGTGGCAGAGAGAAGGAGAAAATTCTTGGAAGCCATCATTATACGCAGACCAGGGGAATAAAATATTTTATTCCCCTGGGCTGCACACTGCCATGTACTTTGCAGGCATCTCATAAAAATAAGATGTATATATATAAATATTAAGATGTTTTTTTTTTTAAAAAAATGCCTAAGAACTGCCAGCAACATCATTAAAAGTGACACTTAAAAGGATTGTGAATACAACTACTGCAACATGCTTTATCTGGAAATGTTAAAGCAAAGCATATGCTGAAGTCTGAGGGAATTTTGCCTAGAGGAAGGCCATGAAGGAAGACTGAGCAGAGATTTCAGGTTTTAACTCAGCAGGCAGTAGTGAGCAGGCAAGTGTTGGGTACACCAGTTAAAACAAAATCTCCTAATGATATTAGGATGTTTCTCAGCAGAGTAGTGGCTGTGAGAACAAGAGACAATAAATTAACTGCTGAGTTTGCTGTTGCTAATGAAGAATGACAACGTTTCGCCCTGCATCACATCAGGATCTACTTTTCACTCAGGGGTGCTCTAGTTACAGCCCTCCACTATTTCTATACAACTGTGGGCAAGTGTCATTGGACCCATGACGAATGATAACAGCTGACCAACTTAAAACAAACTAAAGAAATATTAAGACATTGATCATGTTGCTCTACTTAGAGAAGCAAGAAATATACGGGCTTGAATGCTTCCTTGTCAAATTCCCAGGTGTTCAAGCTTCACATCCAACTTGTACAGCCTCTCAGATTAAAAACAAATAATCATCTTTGTTGCTGTGATCTGAGGACCACAGGCTGAGGAGAGCGCAGTCTGAATTGTAAAGAACCGTGCTGATGGTGGACTCTGTTGAGATATTTGACTTGGCACTGTCATGCAGAAACTGGAACCACACAAACATGACACTTGCACATTTAAAGAATTAAAAGCTATGCAGGACAAAGACTTCAAAGTGTCTATAGGGGACACTGTCCATGCTGCTGTGTTTCTGCTGGAGAGCCTTAAACTCAGTTATTGTTCCTCTGTTGCTAAACATTTTCTCCTGATTGCTTGGAAGAAGATAATAACAAATTATTTGTGGGTGATAAAGGTGATGGGTGATTAATAAATGGGATATGTCACTGACTGAATTGCATCTAGATGGTTTGGCCTTCTGACTGCAAGTGAATGTGCTGTCTGGGGTTCCTCACTGCTAACTTTAGACATCTGCATCTGAGCAAGCTGTAGAGTTTCCTTTTATAGACAATGGAGAGAATAGGCATGTGATTTAATTCAGACATCTAGAAGTACCTATTTTTTGTAACTAGCTAAAAAAGAAATGTAGGGATGCTGTAAATCTCTCGCAGTTAGGTAAGTTTAACCCATCCTATGTATTTTAATACAGACAAATGTAAAGTGATTTGCATTCCTCACTAGGATGCAATAAGGCAGGCCATATTTAAAGGAAAGGCGGTGCTTTAGAGAGAACCTAGTCAATAAAGAAATTGGTTTTCCTGTAGGATAACCAGAAGATGAGCTCCTATACATGGCTGTGACAATCCTTAAACAAACAGGGAAATGTCCACCAGGAGTGGGATAATTATATCAAATTCCTATCTGGCACTATGCAACCACTGCAGGAGCACTGGTTCCAGATCACAATTTAGTGAAGAAGCTGATGATCTGATAAAGTTTAGAGAACAAGGTTTTGAATACTTAAGATTGGTAAACTCGTAAAGCCTCACAGGCTAAGTAGCTAATAAAGGAGATGTCTGTGGGATGACTCAGTGACAGGCTATAACTTTGTACTTAGCAACCACAGATAAGTGCAAGGAAATGGAGAATGGGATCTGATAGCTGGAAGTTGAAGTTGCAGAAATTAGGTCTAGAAATAATTTACAGTGAAAGC
>NW_020955824.1:568560-596447 GCF_003031625.1 Empidonax traillii | reverse complement strand
GATCTGATAAAGTTTAGAGAACAACGTTTTGAATACTTAAGGGATTGGTAAACTCGTAAAGCCTCACAGGCTAAGTAGCTAATAAAGGAGATGTCTGTGGGATGACTCAGTGACAGGCTATAACTTTGTACTTAGCAACCACAGATAAGTGCAAGGAAATGGAGAATGGGATCTGATAGCTGGAAGTTGAAGTTGCAGAAATTAGGTCTAGAAATAATTTACAGTGAAAGCAATTAATGGGACAATTTATGACATAAAGTCATTGGTTTTCAACCAGTAGCAATTTTTAAATCAAAGCTGAATATTTTAAGTCACCTAGTTCAAATAAAATGTCTTTTAAGTGTGTCTGAAGGATTATGTTGTGCTGTTCATGAGTGTTAGACTGGATTACCACAATGATCTCTTTTCCCTTCATGATATACAAATTGAAGCAAAATCTCAAGTTACATTTACATGGCTCAGTGACATAAAATACAAAGATATTCAAGAAAGCACAAACACCATCACTGAACAGTAGTTTGGGCAGAGATTTGTGATCAAATTAGCAGTTTCACTTCAGATATCCAAGATCATTCCTTTGGCACAACACTGTGTTGTTATCAGCCCTGATTTCCAAACAGGATTCATTGGAAGGGTATATTTTATACATCTAATAATATACAGCAAGCAGGTAAGTCAAAACTATAAAGGGGAAGAAAAAATTAGGTTTTGCAATGATAAAAAAATATTGCATGCGTGCACTGAAGGATGGAGTACATGTAGCACAAAGCAGCTGGAGTCAGAAGTATTTCCACTGAACCACTGTTCAGCCTATGAAGTAAGGACAGCAGGACCTTGGTCTAACCCATGCACTAATCTCTATCTAAAATAAGTGAACTGATCTCAGATACTGCAGATATAAAGGAAGGAAAAGCTTTAGACAAAATACAGATATGTACAACACCAATATAAAAAAAGATTGTTCCATCACTGGAGCATTTTGCAAATTTGTTTCGGGTATCTTCTTCAGGATGTCCCACCTCCATCCCAATAAATCTGCCCTCCACCCCCACCTTCTGAAAGACTTTTCACAATACTCCTATTTCCCCCATGTCCTTATAGCCCACCATGACAAAACCACGTGCTTCTCTCCTGTCTATCTCTGGTTTGCCAGCCATACCAGTTCAGTGTCAGAGTGAGTTGAGGTACATTGGGTGCGCTCAGCAGCTCAGGGCTGCTGCTGTTTGGCTTCTGCTTGGCTCCAAGTTAGGAGAACTAATAGGTGATACTTATTTTAATAGACTTAATGGGCTTACACATCTCCTCTGATCCTGGAGGCACCACTTATATTCACATAGTTATACTGTGCTACCCTCCAAAATAACCCATTTGCCTGTGGAGCAGCTGCAGGGTGGGATGCTGGGCTCACACTGCTTCTGGGAATTGTTAGGGGAGCATGAGGTGGCTTGGGGCACAACCAGGTCAAGGATCATGCCAGAAGTTTAGTAGGGTATGTGGCCACATGCCAGGGTCTGGGCCTGGACTCTGGCACTGTTTATTTTAGTAGTGCAGATGTACTGCTAGGGCTGCTCTCCTCCTCTCTTTTCATGATTTGCTTTCAAAATGTAATATCCTCTTGTCAAATGGGATAGATCCTTGCCAACGCGCTCAAAAGTTACTGGCAAGGAACTACAGGCAGTGCACATGATCAAAGAGCCCTAATGCCTTAGAAAAATAAGCTAAAAATAAACAAACTGTATGTATCATTTTCAATTAGACCGTATACCACTTTCCAGCTCGGCTGGAAAGTACTTGTTCCAGGAGAATTAACTAAAATACAGACTCTGTTATGCTGCAAAAGCTACCTCTCCTCAGACACATCCCATCTCTCTAACTAAGCAGAAAATCAGAAGTCAATTTAGTCTTTTTCTAGTGTGGCAGCCAACATCATGATGAGAAGAAAATCATACTGGGAGAAAAAACAAGGCCAACGATAATAAACTGATATATTCTTCAAGGTTTAGGGTGCAAAAGGCTTCACAGTTAGTAGAATACGATCAGTCAAGTCTATCTTGTAACAATAAACAATGATTCACAGTTGTATAAGATGAGTTTGTTTTAAAGCAGACATTCAAAGGCATATAATCTGCATTTGGTTTATGTTTTCACCATCTGTTTCTTATTCCTGACATTATGGTTGCCATAAACTATGCAAAATATTTGATCCTGATATTCCGAAGAATTTGAGATTAGAGATGAGCAAAGCCCAGAAAGTTCATGAGTTTGTATCTCATAACTTGTTTTCCCTAGAATATCCCAGATATTTGGATCAACCTGGTGCCCACTGAATATGTCTCCATTTGGCAATATAAAAACATTTGTATCAGCCACCTTCATGGCATCCTCAGGTGAAGCAAGGGAATTAATAAGTGGTTAGGGGGTACTTGTTAATTATTCAAGTCAAGGTTGAAGCAGTTTGATTAGGAAATTACTGCTTTCCTTGCCCATGATACACTAGTTGGGTGGATGAGACTTCTTCAATTCACTACAGGAAAAACACTAAAAATGTCTCAAAGCAAAAATTGCTTTCTTAACAAAAGGCTATAATGCAGTGATATTCTGAAGCAGAAGGTTTGATTATTTAGGACCTGATCAAAACCTTATTGACTTCAGATCTAGAAGATAAGGTACACAAAAGCATTAAAATTAAAGAGAATTGTATATAATTACCTTTTTTTCCCCCTAGAAATAGTTTTTTATGTCACCACTGCTGCTGGATATGTATGGCATTTAGGTGTTTTGCCTAGAAGTTACAAATAGATTTTTTAAACTGGTATATTAAATAATATTATTAATTGTCATAATGTTGCAGAAGTCACTCTTTCAAGTTTTTGTGTTTCATTTTCTTATTTCAGGTTGTGGAACATTTACCTTTCTATCTTCTGCTATTGCTGCCATAAGTGGACTTCTGATGGGTTATGAGTTGGGCCTTATCTCTGGAGCTCTTCTTCAGATAAGCAGCATATTAGCACTCTCTTGTAAAGAGCAGGAAATCATTGTAAGTTCCCTGCTTTTTGGGGCCCTATTTGCATCCCTTACTGGTGGATTTCTGATAGATAGATTTGGAAGGAGATTTGCTATTATTATTGCATCTTCTTTACTTGTGTTGGGGAGTCTGGTTTTACTGCCCTATGAATCATATGAGATACTTATTGTGGGACGGATCGCCATAGGTATTTCCATATCATTATCATCAATTGCGACGTGTGTCTATATTGCTGAGATTGCCCCACAGCACAGAAGAGGCCTCCTTGTATCATTAAATGAGCTCATGATTGTAATAGGCATTCTCTTTGCCTATATTTCAAATTATGCATTTGCCAGTGTATCTCACGGCTGGAAGTACATGTTCGGCCTTGTGATTCCATTAGGTGCTTTGCAAGCTATTGCCATGTATTTCCTCCCTCCAAGTCCTCGGTTTCTTGTCATGAAAAATAATGATGAAGCTGCAAGAAAAGTACTGGAGAGGCTACGGGAAACATCAGATGCTACCAAGGAACTTACTGTGATCAAATCTTCCCTGAAAGACGAACATCAGTATAGTTTCTTGGACCTGTTTCGTTCAAAAAACAACATGAGAACCCGAATGCTGGTAGGACTCACTCTAGTCTTTTTTGTGCAAACAACTGGGCAACCCAACATTTTATTTTATGCATCGACTGTTTTGAAGTCAGTCGGGTTCCACAGCAACGAAGCTGCCAGCTTGGCTTCTACTGGAGTTGGAGTAGTAAAAGTGGTTAGTACAGTCCCAGCCACAGTTTTTGTGGACCAAGTTGGAAGTAAAACTTTTCTGTGTATTGGCTCTTCTGTTATGGCAGTATCGTTGATCACTATGGGCTTAGTGAACCGTAACATACATGTGAATGTCACCAATGTCTGTAGAAGTCAATCTCCAGAGGATTTCTTTCTCCAGAGACCAGGAAACTTCACTATCACCAATGGGAGTCTTAAGGATCTCTTTGCTAGCACGGCTTCAACAGAAGGATTGTCATTTGATGCACAGAAAAGCCCAGATGTCGCCAGGACTGGAGAACTGAACAGGACTGCACTGGCAGGAGGCAAAAGCACAACAGGGTCTCATATGGAAAGTGGGGAGGTTCCTGTTGTCCTGAAATGGCTCTCACTGGCCAGCCTGCTTGTTTACGTTGCTGCATTTTCCATAGGTCTTGGACCAAGTAAGTGTTTTATTTTTCTAACTCTTTGTAATGATTTACTTACATTATTAAGTGGTGGGATGACATGCCCAGCTTGGCATTACATAGTTCCTAAGTTGGGCAAAGCAGTGTTTTCTGCCAGTATGCACTGGTATTGTCACAGATCATCCTGGTGGGCCTGGGGTGTACTTTTTAGAAAGAGGTCCTGCCCTTTAAGGCCGATGACCTAATCTCCCTTCCATTCAGGGAAATTATTTACTCCCTCTCCAGTCAAATTAGGAATTGCTGTGAGCTTCATACAGCAAAATTATGGGGCCCCTGGGTATCTTTCCTCCTTCTGGCCTACTGTGTCCTTACATTGGAAAGATTAATATGTAGGTATTTTCTGCTGCTAACTCATAAACCCAAGATAATTATAGGCTCGAGACCTCTGTATGGTATATCATCAAATCCTTGAAATACCAACATGCCTGCGTTCTGCTGAGAATCTGTCCCCCTGACTATATAACAGTCTTCAGATATAGGAAAGACATCCAAGGTATCATAAATCATGAGCAAATTCTAGTATTATTGCCTCTACCTGTGCTGAATGACATAAGTAGAAGGACACAAAGGCACGTCACTGTACAGCCAAGGTACTGGTGCAGCTGACATCACACTTGCAGGGTTCCCACTCTCTTCAGAGAAGAATAGAATGTCTGTCATTCCAAGGGACTAGAAATTAAATCTCTCCATTTTCTTTTGTTTTGTTTCTATAGCACTTGCATATTATTGTACTTTGAAGGAGTGGATTTTTTAAGCCACACTGCAAAACCCTCATGCTCACAGTCCATTATTTATTAACAGACTTTATGTGCTTTTGCACCTTGGCTCAAACTTGCCTTGCAAACAAACTGTACTCCTGTTGTACTATTGTGATAAAAAGCTTGCCACAAGGATATAACCCAACAACTGTACTAACAGCAACTTCCCTGCAGTATTTGTTTATTTTAAACATTACTCACTGGGAGAGCAGCATGAAATAAGCATTCATTGCTGGAGCAGCAAGCTTGACTGTGTTATTGCAGCATTATTCCTCCCCTTGAGGATCATCTTGAGGCTATTGTGCTTTTGATGACATAGGTTTAAAACCAGGGGAGAAACCCTGAAAAGAAAATGTTTCTTGAACTTTTACTTGGGTGTTTCAAACACACGTTTAGCGACCCTTAGGGCAGGGTCACACGTTCAGTCTTGGCCTCCTGTTGAAATCTGCTTTCCTGTTGACCTGGCTGTGAATGGGTTCCTAGTCCTTTGAGTTGGCCTAATGTACAATTAATTAGAATGATGTCTACTTTCTTGAGGGTTACAAAACCTGATATGTGTTTGCCAGGCTGATCTGAGAAATCTTTGTGCTTGTTTTTTGACCTCTTTCTTGACTTGAGAGCTCAAATGATTTCAAACAGAAAATGGGAAAGAAGAGACACCATCTCAGCTCCAGCATGTAGAAATGGTGTATGATAAAGCCACAGTGAGGCAATTTCATCCGACAGATGCATTTGCCTAGCAAGTGAAGGCCATGTCTCGGAGAGGTACAGGTATTTCATATTGCAGATAACTACTTTCAAAACATTTCCATGCCTTTGAAAGTACACTAGTCAGTTAATATTTACAACATATAGAAAACGCAAGGTTTTAAGAACCAAGAGATTGTTGGAATCTGCAAAGGCTCTATTGTGGTTAAATATGTGGTTAAATAGTCTGGGTTGGGATGCAAGGTTATAATTTACGTGTCATATACAGCCTACAACATCTGCTGCTTGGAGCCCAAATCCCTGAATGTATTTTCAGAGCCTAGCTTTCTTATCCTCAGTGAACCTATCTTAGTGTAAAGAAAATAATTAGCTCCTCTGCTTATATAATGTGAACAATTTTAACATGTTTATGTTATTCATCTGTAAATCTGGGCTGTGGTCTGGACTAGACTGTTCATCATCGTCTGCTCAGCAATGGGAAGGAGGCATCGAGGCTGCTTTTGCTGGCTGTGGTGCCCGGGGCACCTGGGCACAGAAGGACTGTAATCCCTGCGCCACTATATTTTCAGTGCAAAAATCTCATACTTCATCCAACGTCTACCAGTATGCCTGGCTAAGGTAAAGGCAGGGATTGTGCCTCTTTGTAGATCGTATCAGCATCTTTTGGACAAAGAGCTCTTTTCTCTTCATCCCACAAGGCCATTTCTGGAACAAATTCACCCACTATATTTTGAGTATCCAATGCTGTATTACATTCTGTGGGGATAAAGAAGAGTCTATGTAACACCAATAGGAAATGACACACTCTTCACAGGGCAGATCACACAACCTGAGCTCTATCATCTTCTTTTTAACTACTTCGTCCTTTTTTTTTTTTTACCCTTTTATTTTATTTTTTGATTCTGGTCAAAGAGATAGTTACAGACCAGATTAGCATAGCAGACATTTATAAATACTGTATTTTTTCATGATTTCTCTTTTGTTGTCAAATACACTTAGTAGATTGATTTTTTTTAATGAACTGAGCATATGCTAAATATATTTATTGCCTTTTATCAAAGCACCCAGGCAGCACAGTGATGAGCACTCAAAAATAGACAGTGAGAGATAAAAGTAATTTTTGCATTACAAAAGAATTCACAGACTAGAAAGCATCTGCTTAGTACATTTTTGGTTCTAGGGTGTTCTGTATTTATATCATAGACAAGATAAAAGGAGTATTGCTGCTGCTCTGTTTCAGATTATTTATGTTGGATGAACTGTGATTCAACTGCTTGTTCACACTCAATTTCACACAACTATGAGGATGTTTTGTAGATGCAACAAATCAGTGTTGCATCATGTCACAGAACAGCACATGCCATTTCTCCTGGGGTGTTTGCAGAGTTGTTTCAAGGCAGTCATTAGCTAAGAGGACTTACGTGACACCCATATTTGTCTTGAGTTACCTTTGTCTGTGTATCAGAAAGGTCAAATGAGGATCAACTGGTCTCACCAGGGAAAGATGCCTGCAGAGTCCTAAAGAAAACACTCCTTGGCTATCATATGAAGGGTGAGGAGTGGGAGAGAGGCTTTTCATTGTTTTCAGCATGTGTTTGTGAGGAGAAGCATTGGAACACGCTGCATGTGGACTGGGAGACAGGAGAAATCTGAGCCTCACAGAAATAATGCTATGCTGTTCACAGGGATCAGTGAGTGCAGGCTAATGAGATGACTGTGGTGTGGAGGAGGTAGATCACCAATTTGTCACCCAAACTAAAAGCTCAATATGACCCTGGAAGTTAATTTAATACAAAGGACACACTGAAAAAATCTAGTCAGGGCCATGACCATGCATGACCACTTACTAAATGACACAGAGTTAACTGAAGTAGTTTCAGAGCAACTCATTTGCCAAATGCCCCTCAAACCACTTGAGGGGCAAAAAATAGAGGTCCTTTCTCATAAAGTGGTTTCAACTCCTTCACTCATCACTGTTGTGTAATACAACATGTTGAGATGCAGGAACCAGGACAGCCAAACTCCTGCAGCATGAGATTTATTTTTCAAAATAAAGACTGTAAGTGTGGGACTCCTGCATTTGGATGGAGCATGTGCAAGACAGTTCTCTCAGTTAACAACTGTAGGGCAGCTCTAGCCTCTCTGGAACAGAGTGGATGTCCAAAGCCCTGCTGCTCTTCTCATGGACCCGATGAACAAAATTCAGATTCAGGTGTCAAATAGCACTCATTACCAAAGATCTGCTTTTCTGCCCTGATCATCTCCTTTTGCACCATTTAGGATCAAAGACTAAAAAGGCACAACTTTCTTCTATATTTTCCTGTACATCTCCTGAGAGAGGAGGTCTCATAAGGTGATCTCGCCAATAAGTAGCTGAAAGAGAGATAGTTGCACACATACAGTTATACAGGGATGCAGTGTGGTCTAGAGGCACTCCTCTTTATTGAACAGAAATCAGAGCGGCTCCAACAAGTCTTAGGCTGACAAGCAAGGGATGCAAACTGAGTCTGGATCAAACTGAGCATCTGTTTTCCCACTCTGAATTTGTTCTAGGAAATTAAAAGCAAGTGAGACAAACAGGACTTGAGCACTACCTCTTCACACATATTGCAGAAGTGAAGTTCAAGGGGATCCATGCACATTGCAGGGATATTTTGCTGTGGAATGGGTCACACCTTTAATGAGAGAGGGATGTCAAATGCATGCATTTGGACTGGATGTATGGCAGTGGTACCTTGCACAAAAGAGCTCTTCTTACCCTGTCAGTCCTTTATATGTGTTTCTGTATAACTGCAAAAACATTTAGGCAGTTGGTCAATGAACTCTGGGATAATCTGCTGGGGCAAATCAGCTCCACTGGCTTCACAGCATTTCATGCTGAGCGTGCAGATGCAAATCAACAAAAGCACGTACAAGTGGGACTGAGGAGCAAATTCATGACAAGAATCATCCTCAAAACCACTTAGATATATAAAGTCCGAAGATATTTATGTCTCTGCCATAAATGTGACCGAAAATATTCTATTAATTTATGTCCTAGAGCAGCTGCCAGTTTTGTGTGGCTTTTCAAAACCAAAGGCTAAATTGCAGAGCTCTTCTTTTGTAGACCATCACAAGTTTCTCTTTCAGGTGACATCTCAGACCTGCAGTGATGCCCCAAGCACTCATAGTCTTTTTTGCACATAGATTGCTGTGGCCACAATACACCCAAGGCAAGTCACTATCTGTAGCTGGAGAAATGTCTTCTGCGTTTCAGGGCTGGCACAAAGAAATACCACATTTACCCATCCATGTAGATATAGAACTTAAAATATATTTTTAACATACTTGTGGTCAACACACAAGTGTGCAACAGGGTCTTGGAGGAGGGATTTAGAGCTTACTGCAAACCCTGCTTTTCCACATAGCTGTTGCAGCCCCACTGAAGCATAGCTCCCATGAGCTGGTGCTTGTAGGATTGGCAGTACTTTGGTATTGATAAAAACCTGTTAAAGAATGGAATTAAATACCCATGGGAAGACTTCTCATACTGGGATATTATGCCCTCTCTGACCATCTGTTTGCCTCAGCCATCAGGCTGTGATTAGAAAACTGGAAAGAAATTGCATGCTCATTACTCCATTCCAAGCAATCTTTTCTTTTAACTTCTGAAGTGAGCATATTACCCACAAAATAGGAGACCAACTAGGTGTGGGAGTAACCCACCAGTGCCCAGGGCTGTGAGATCCAGACCTTGCAAAGCACATCTGCGGACCATGTACTAGGGGAAGGCAAGCACAGGACCCACAAAATGAGGAGCAGTTTTGGGGACAGCAGCTCCCCCCAGGGTGTCTCCCTGATGGACTCTCAGACACTGACTCAAAGACACCTCGACTGAAGCTCCTCCTGCTCCTCTTCCCTCCTTTCTCTGTGTGTGGATGGAGAGGCACTTACAGCTTCCTGGCTGAAGTTGGTAGTCGGATTCAAAGATGCTGGAGCAGACACAAGAATAGATATACACACAGGTGATCATACCATGGGCTTGTGGTCACTACGGTCACTTTCTTCATTGGGAAACTTGGTCTAACGACCAAAGCTCAGTAGGGAATTGGCTTTCTTTCTGAGTTACCTGTTAGTAAAGGCTTTTTGTCTCTGATTTCCATTCCTGCATGCTTGGGCCCCATTTTTGAGCACCTGTATAATCCTGGTGGAGGGAAGGGTGGCAGGTCACCAAGTCTGCTTTCTTGATTTACTAGTTTCACATTGATTAAATTCCTTCCACATGAAGGACCCAGGACTGTGGCTGGACCAAGCTTGGGTTCCTCCAAGAAGGTGCAATGACTATGCTCTACAGCAAGCTCTACTGTGACGTACCATCTCACTGCTGTGCGAACTCTCTCTCTGTGGGTTGTCAGGCTGTGTGGAACAAAACTCATGCAGAGGAGTCACTAAAGACAAGTCCCTAGTGAGGCCAAATCTTAGGAGGAAATTTTTCCTGATGAAAGACTAGTTTAGGATGACAGATGTCCGTTTCTAGATTAAACCTAGGCAGACTTGCCATATTAAGTATATCTGAGTTCAATTTATATCAGCTTGAATGAATACTTTAAAACTGACATAATTTATACCTAAAATGGAACAGATGTTTCAACAGGTTTGGTAGTTTAACTGATGCAGGAGCCAGATTCCTCAGATAATGAACAAAGTGAAATATTTTCCCCACATACGGGGAGCTTTCAGACCCCTGCTCTCTGACTCAGTTGCTTAAAGCATGGTGCTAAAAACACCAAGGTTGTGGGTTCAATCCCCATTTGATCCCAATACAGGCCATTCACTTTACAGTTCGACTCAGTGATCCTTGTGGGTCCCTGCCAACTCAGAATATTCTGTGAAATCCATGACTTCTCCTTAGGCACAATGCTCCCTTCCTCACTGGCTATTAAGGGACCTTCGGGTGATGAGGAGGCTAAATTAAACTGTGTGACAGAGTTCCACACATAGTGTGCTTTCACTTTTAGTAAGCCTTGAAGTGGTCATGCAGTTGGACTAGATATTCATTGTAGGTCTCTTTGTACCAAACTATTCTATTCTATTCTATTCTATTCTATTCTATTCTATTCTATTCTATTCTATTCTATTCTATTCTATTCTATTCTATTCTATTCTATTCTATTCTATTCTATTCTATTCTATTCCCCTGTAAAAACCCACTTGTTTTCTCTACATCTTATGCTAAGCTGTTGCAGTAATTTAAATGCAGTTTTAATCCCATATTGGGGACAGTGGGGAAGAAAGAAAATGGATCAGGCAAGAAAGAGGAAGGAGGATGGAAGAAAGCTGAAGGGTTCACATGAAAAGTAAATCCATAGAGGTGAAGAAGGAAGTAAGTCTATCTTCAATCCATCACTGTCTTATGCAATCTTATGTGGTCTGAGGTGGTCTTTCTCTATGTATTCTATTGTATTGAGCAAGTCAAAACCCAGGGCTGGAACACTCACCTAAAGCCCAGATAACTACACAAATTTAGTCCCCTTGACTTTGGTCCTGTGACTATTAGATTAACTGGCTACCTGCGTTAGAGCATGATTCATTAGCACAGTTAAATGCTGAACCTTTTATGTGTCTTTCACCTCAGTCATTAAATGCATCTGTAACAAAACTCAGAACAGCTGGTTTCACATATGTTTCATATGACACTGAACAGCCCAGGGACTTGATCATAAGAGGTCATATCTCTTGCCACCCCTAAAATACAGATTGGGTAGGACTGCTTTTTCTCTGCCCTCTGCTCTTGGGCCTAATCTTGGCCACCACATGTTCAACCTGGAACTGGAGAATTTTGTGGGAATGAGAACTGTCAGTGTGGAAATTCTGACCCTACGTGGATTTAGTTGGCTGTTCCTGTGTTTGGAAATACTGTAAGCTGTATGGCCTTGCACAAGCTTGGAAAACACTGGTAAAAAATTTGGTTGTCCAGAATTCACATCAATATCTTTGATAATGGAGCAATATTTAAGGCTTTTACAGAACATGTAGTTATTGTATTAATTTATAGCGCACATGAATCTGCACTATAAAAGACATTCATGCTCAACATTGCCTTATATGACATTTGTTTGCAATGTTTTATTTTTGAGCTTCTGCATTTTTCAGAGCAGATGTGGCCTGGTCTTAAATTTCACAGAAATGAGCAGCATTTATTTTATGGGGGTTTTTTTGTAGTTTATTCTGGAAAATGGGATAGTGGTGGGGACTAAATCAAGTGTTCAAAAGCAAGCCAGTGTTGAAATGTTTTGTTGGAATTTAATCAGGATAATAAACCTTGAAAATGTGCATGTTTCACTGAAAAATAGTACAGAAAGTCCTACTTTAGATAATAAAAAAATAATCTTGGATTCTTTGTTTTATGACAAGATTCCTAGCCTTGTTTATTTGTACTGAATCATCTTTTAATGCATGCATCCATGTGGTTTGAATATGACACTCCTAGTATTTATCTAGTTCATCATTCCTGTACTATTCAAATGGTGCCCCATGTGGCCTTTATTTCACACTGTGTCTGTACTACCAAGCTGCAGTAGAAAGACAAGACACGACAAAATGAAAAATAAAGCAAGGATTGCGATTTTCCCACTTCTGTTTCCTTGCCCCAGACAAAGCCCCAGGAATTGGTTTGCCTTTTCACAGGCTGGTTGGTTGTAGTGAAGTGCAAGCCAATTTAAGATATTTTTGAAGAGTTGGATGTTAATTATAGGATTTCAAATTGCAGGAGATGTTCTTTAAAATACCAGACAAATAGGTTTATCTTATCTAACTTGATAAAACCTACAAGTGCGAGGGCTTTTTCATGCGTCAGAAAGGTAATAAGAAGGAAAACATACTTTTGCAATAATGAGACATGGAATTGTCAGTGAGAGCTTCTTACTTACTTTATTATATATTGTTATATTTCTCTATTATTATGGAGACTGAATTTAAACTATATACTGAGGTGCACACCCCAAATCAGGGACACCGTTTTCACTAACGTCTGTGTTCCTGTTCCTAACTTTAAGTATGTTAATGAGGGAAAATCATGGTAGATCAGGCCAGGGGCTCTGCCTTCTGAGAGACAGAACCCTTGCTACTGTGAAAAGAGGGAGACACAACACCATGACCCAGTCAGTATTCCTGTGTCTCTGCAATGACAGTAGTTCAATCTGCTGTTGCTGAGCACACAATGTGGCCCTCCAAGAACCACCTAGAAAAGGTACCTACAAAAGGTGTGTGACTACCTGTGGTTTGGCACATTACACTCCCCTTAAATGAGGATTTGAGTCAGGATTCTGATCCTGGTGCTCTGGATTATTTAAATATTTCTTTACTAATAGTGCTATGTTAATAAGCCCATTGACACAAAGATACTTCTTAAGAGGAAGGATGTCTGTGTTTAAAGGTAGACATAGTTTTAAAGTTCAGCTCATATGAGTTAGTAGCCACTGGTCGAAATCAAGAATTTTACCTCCCGACTCACTTCATAAAAAACCCTAGAGAATAAATACTGCTGTGATTCTAACTAGTAACTAGGCCTAACAATCCTCTTTTTTTCCACAGGGACATTATCTTCTGTAAAGTGATGCACTGTCAAGTGACTCTAGCATATCCTCTTGTACGAGCTTTGGAATGGTAGTCAAGACTGCTTACCATTAGCCAAATTTACCCTTCTTACTTTGAAGGTCAAATTTAAGAATTTAAGCATTCAGTAAATTCAGAGTTCTTTGATAATCATATAAAAGACAGTGAAAGATTTTACATTTGTTTCCTTAACCATGTTCTGTGGGAGAAGATCATTGTGACACTGAAATCTGTGAAAAACTTTGCAAGTCATATGTCAAGCTTCATAAAATCCAATTTCCCTTGGGATAAAGGGCTGTGAGGAATTTTTTAGAGGCAATCTGATCTTGGGTCAGCTTTGTGCAAAAACTAAAACCAGTAGTAGGACTTCAAGTGCAAAGTCAGTATCTTATTTTACTTGTAAAGTTCATGAAACTGAAATATGTATTACAAAGTATGAGAAAATAATTATGCCATAAAGGTAAAACTGTGCAATCAATCACATAACTTACTGGCATTGCTGAGAAAGGTGAGACTGGCAGCCAAAGCACAGAGAGCATGGTAAGTCAGTGCATGAAGTCAGGAGACTCTCCCATGGCATCTGAGTTTCTGTGTCACATTGAGCTCTGGGAGGAAAGCCAGGAAGATTTTCTTAAAGGGAAAAGGAACACAGGTGGGCACCCAGCTTCTGGTTCCCTTTGAAAACCAACTCTAAGTGCAGAAAAAGTCTTATGAAAGAAGGAGAACTAAAAGATACCTTGTGGTGGTTGAACACAGAGCCTTCACACCTTCCTCCTGCATTGCTCTGGCAGAAACAAAAGCAAAGCCTGAGCAGCAGTTTCCAGTGAGGAACTTAAAAGACTGGATCACTGCAGGCCTCTCACTAAATAAGTCACTATTGTAAAAGGTTGCTTATCCTTTCTACCAGGAGTTTTGTGAAGCATGCACACAAATCTCTGTTCTGCAAGAGCAAAGGCTTAAATTGCTCCCCACTGCTGTGTCCCAGCAGTTTTTTTCTGCTGTGCAACCCATCAAGGACCAACATTAGCCTTTGGATACTGGAAAAACAGGTTAATTTACCCCACCCAACTGGGTAATTTCTCCTCTGCATACTTTTTAGAAGTGAAATATGTGATAAGCCAAACTAATTCATGTACAACTTCCTCATGAATTAGAGTCTCTGGCTTCTGCAGTCATTCCTCTGCAAATGCCTCAAAGGATTATCCTTGATTCAATATTCTGAACAAATAGACACCTACAAACAGTAATACATATTTCAGGTTTTAATTAAAAGGCCCTTTTTGGGATGGCAGTAGGTGATTTATTATAATAAACACATTCTGCCTTGAAAGCTTGTCTAAAATTTTCCTTTTTTCACTCTTTTTTTTCTTTTGCTGCTCTGCAAGTTGTTATGCATGATGGGAGAATTTAAAAGTCTACGTAAAAAAGGATGAGAGAGAGATAGAGACAATGGCTGTTAATATCCAGTTGCAAACAGAATTGTCATCTCTTACATTGGTTCAAAACAACTTTTATTAGCGTACCTGAAAAGAGGTACAGACTGTTACTATCTGCCTACAGTAAAGCTAGGATGCATTCTTCTTTTTTAACCCCAGCTGGCAACTAAGTATCACACAGCTGCCTGCTCTCTCCTTCTCCTGCTCCTTACCCAGTATGAGGGAGAACTGAAAAAACAAGATAAACCTCATGGGTTGACATAAGAACAGCTTAATAATTGAAACGAGAATATATAAAAATAATTCTAATTATAATGATGATAATAATAAAAATGCTGATAATTGTAAAGAAAAGGGGAGCGAGCAAGAGAGAGAGGAATAAAACCCAAAAGAACCAAGTGATGCACTATACAATGGCTCACCACCCGCTGAACAATGGCCAGTCTGTTCCTGAGCAGTGATCAGTGGCTCCTGGCCAACTCCCCCCAGTTTATATACTGGGCATGGCGCTGTATTGTATGGAATATCCTTTTGGCCAATTCCTGTCAACTGTCTTGGCCATGCTCCCTCCCAGGTTCTTGTGCACCAGCTCACTGGGAATGGAAAACCGAGCGTGGAAAACTGAGAAATCCTTGATTTAGAATAAGCACTACTTAGCAACAACTGAAATATCAGTGTGTTATCAACGTTATTCTCATACTGAATTGAAAATACAGCACTGTGCCAGCTACTGAGAAGAAAATGGACTCTCTCCCAGCAGAAACCAGGACTATCCTACTGACAGATTTGCTGCTGAGCACTTTTTGGGAGGCAAGATGGGCTACAAATCACATTAACTAAGAGAATTCTACTATTTCTAGATCTTTATATATCACTACTTGTCTGGTAATCCTTCAGATGGGAATGATTGTGTCTAAGAAAGCTCTTCATGTTTGTGACTATTCTGTCAAGATGAAAATGGGCAGTATAAATTTAAGAATATATTGAACAGCTTGCACTAAAAAGGAAAGCCCATATGAGGCATTATAGTTCTTTCAAGTTCATGGAGATGAAAATTCAAATAGTTCAAAAACCTTTAAAAAGGCATTAAAAATGCAGGCCCACAATTGTAAGAAGGTTAAGGGAGGAAGGATGGCTCAGGAAAATCAGAGGTGAACTACATCTCCCTCCTCTCCTGCTCAAGTGACCCAGAAAATGGGAAGGAACTAATGCATTGCAATCAGTCTCTTCCCCTCTAACCCTCCTGCTCCTCTTGCATAAACTGGAAGAGGCACAAGTGAAGGATGATTTCAGTGGTCCACTGAGGTTCCTTTAAAAAGCACATGTGAGTTCTCAGTCTGTCTATCAGATAGTGATGATAATAGTACAAACACTGGGCAACAACTTTTATATACTCTGATAGAGCCTCAGAGAAAAAAAGGGTTAAATCTCACTTGTCCTAACAACGTTACTGCAAGGAGTCAGCCTAAAGGCTTAACCATTAGAAACAGAATTGTAGTGTACTAGAAGGAAAGAAAAATAATTTAGATTTGCCACACCACATCAGCTCCTTTTGGATCATCAGTGGTATCAGGTATCTTGCAACCAGTAGTCACAGAGCTGCTTGGAGAGAAGCACCTCGGAAGCCATAAAATTAATGTACATATTTATTGCCTTTGCTGCAGAGGCCAGGATGCAGCCAAAGGCATGAGATTAGCTGAGGCTTCTCCTACTCCTCTCTCAGCAATACAGCAATTCCACTCTTTTTAATGTATGCACACAGGGTATGACTGTCAGGCTGGCACTCTGCTGGCAGCTTACATGATCTCCAAGGCATTACGGCTGCTCACTTGCTCTATATTTGCCAGTTATTAATTTTGAGCAGCCACTTCAGTCTCATATCATGGGGTGAAGCCAGAGAGAAATACAGCTCTCATTAAGCAAAGTCATAGATTTTTAATGCCAGTCACGATCATCTGTTTTCACCCCTTGCACAAAATCACGGGCAGAATTCCAGACCACCTTTTGTGTGTCATACCTACTTTATCTGCTTTGGAAAAGGACAAACTCCCTCCCACACTCGTTTCTTTCCAGTCTAAGCATCCCTCACTTTTTCCAGCCCCCCTAGATTTCTTTCATGGGAACTGCTGCAAAAGCCTTTACCAGGATTGCATTGTGTGGGTGCTGGGAGCCATGCTGGGACAGTGTTGGTGCGTGACAGCAGTGGGTGTGTGTCCCCCAAATCCCAGCTCTGTTTCAGTGCTGCAAGCCCTCATGGGAAAACATCTCATAGCCATGCACACTCTGAAGGCTTGTGCCATCCCTTGCAATGTGCCCTTTGAAATCAATGCCAACTGGGTCTGAAGCGGACCTTTAGTGGTAAGTGGTTGGCCACCTGCCTGTTTCTGTTAATACCCATCATCAGTGAAACAGAAGAGACAGAAACCAGGCAAATGAAATACCTGTGGGGTTTCATAAGCCTGGGAAAAAAAAAAAATCTTGTTTGGGCAAAGCCAGTCATTAGCCAAGTCCTTTGACTTCTTTTCTGTCATGGCAGCTTCACAGTGGCTTGCTTGCATCCTTCCCCAATTTTCTTAGATGGTCTTTCTGCATCACTTGGTGGTATAATCCCTTCCTTATCTTCCACTGGACCTCAGGTTGTTAACAACCCAATTCCCCCTTTCAAAGTCTTACACATTCTGCCTACTTCCCTCCTAAGCTGTAAATCCACCTAATCTCTTTCCAGAGTTTATACCTCAGGAACTTGAATTCTTTCAATGGCTATTTTCACCATAAAGAATTTGATCACACAATACAGGTATAGGAAAGAAAAAAATGCTAAGCAGCAGTTGAATACCAAGGGAATCTAATATTTCATTAATGAGAGCTGCTGTGCAACTACCAATTTACTTCTGCCTCCTGGCAGGAAAAAGGTCAAAACAAGGACATTTTTCATTCACTCACTTCAGTATCGAGCATGCTCAAGATTGTGGTATTTCTCAGATATTCTCAGATTTTTCTGCTTCTCTGATGTAAGTCTCTTTCTTTTTAATTTTTTCTTTTTTTTTTATTTTTATTTACTGCCTATATGTAAAGAAAGGAAGTAAGAGAGAAATTACATGAGAGTTTGGGGTTTCTCTTTGCTTATGGCCCAGTATAAGGCTCATTAAGTTGGCCACATTGGGTCAAACAAAAACACTACTCAAACAATACCCAGTAGCAGGTACTGATGGACAATACAGAAGAAAAGGCCGGTGCAACATGCAGTGTGTCCTTCCACCTATCGGTAGTTCTCTGAACTTCAAGAAAAATGTTGAGCATTTTTTTTTATTATGGTGAACAATAGTTCTTGATGGATCTTTTTTCACACATACAGAGAAATAATGTTTAGACAACCAGCATTTAATGATTTAACTCATCAATATTTTTCACATCTGAAGCATCTTGTGAAAGTGAGTTCCATAGCCGAAATGCACATTGTCTGTAAAAGCATTTCCTCCCACCTCGCATAACTGCTGTCCCTGGTAATTTCACTTGGATTCCCTTGGCTTGTATTTTTAAAAATGTGACTAAAACCAGTCTTCAGTTCATCTCCACTGCAACTCTGCTCCCCTCTGCTGTACGTTTTCTAAGCTGAAGAGTCCTCGCCTGTTTAACTGCTCTTTGCAGAGCCCATTACACACCTTTCTCCATGGCTCACCTAGTTCTGAGCTGACCAAATCGGCATGCAATGTGACAAAAACAGCAGCACAGCATGCTAAATGGCACATTCAGCATTGCCTTCCTAATAACTGCCAAACCTTTGCAGCCATGACCTCTGTCTTCCAGAGCTGATGCTGTCTGTGAGATGACCATGGAGGTTTTAACACTTCTGTCCCAAGCACAGCTGATGTCTGGTTTTTTCCCTGTGTGTTACTTTGCATGTGTTGATAAGGAATTTCATGGGTTGCTTTTCAAAGTACTCAGTGTTTTGAGATACTTTTCCAATTCTTTATGATCCTTCATTTTTATTATCATTATTAATGATTTTGTACCATCAGTAATTTTTGCACATACATTCACCTCCCTTTCTTGAGAGATCTGGAAACACATTAATTGCTTTCCACTCTGAAAACTGGCTATGTCCTTTGTTTCCTGTAGCAAACAGTTATTGATCCACAGGAATAGCTTTTTTTATATCCCACGACACTTCACCTAAAGTTCTTTAAGACTGAAAAGCACAGTGGCTCATTCATTTCTAATCCCATGCCTTAAAACTTTCAAAATTACACGGTGTTTCTCAACTCTTCTTAAAGACACTGTATATATCCCCCTTTCCAGCTGAGATTACTTACCTTCATCCTACCTTCAGCCAACAGCTTGGTATAGTGTACCAGCGTGACCCTTTCCTGCATCCTAATGGAATGTTTTCTTCAGTGTCACCTCCTCTGTCCCTGACCTCTCATTCTCTCAGACAGCACACTCTCAAAATACTCAGCTGCTTGATGATGGTACTGCTAGTAATGTTTCAGCAATCATACTGCTTTTTCTTTGTTTGGACACAGTGTACACCTTTAGGAAAGGCACATTCCTTTTCCCAACAGTTTTCTTCATTCAGTACTTTATCTGTGCTGAGCTATTTCACATTTATTTGGTTATATGTGTATTTTAAACCTTTAACCAGGTAGTTTAAACAGTTTCCATAGCACCACTGAATTTACCCTGATCTTTATAGAAAGCAAGCTTATGCTAATATTGTTCTCCTTTTGAAACAAAATGTGGTTGGCTCTTGCTTTTCCATTTCTTCAAGAATACTAAATTTAAAATGTTATAAGCAATGTAGTAGAGCATCTTGGTCACAGTTGCGTATTGAACTACCCATGCCTAGCACTGAAGCATGATTTGAATTTTTTCTCTCATTAAGTATCAGGCAAAGTGCTAAAAGAAACCATCAGTTCTGGTATCTAAAATGTACTGCCAGCATTATGTTCCATTATGCAATTTTTTCAGCCATAATGGGAACAGCCGAAATCTTCCATTATTATTCTGTTTCCTGCCTTTACAGCCCCTTTGACTTTGTTTAGAGGGGAATGTCACCATCCTTGTTGAGGGACTGTTTGTATACCTGAATCCTCTGCTCTTCCCATTTGGGCAAGGAATGTCAGTGCATTTAATTTCTGTGATATTTAATGAAACAGTTAAGCTTTCTGATCCAATACAGTATTTTTGTCTGCATTTGCAGTAGGTGGGTTTTTTCTGGATTGTACAATAAAAAAGGAACATTAAACTGCACATTTTTTCTTAACTGCTGTCAACATATGGTACACTGCAGGTCAGCAAAGGTGAGTTACTGCCTGCAGCAACAAACCCTGCAGTTGTGGAATCTAGCACAGAGATTTCTGCTGTCTAGCCCTTAGCCACATCTCTTATCTACTTCTGACCTGGAGTGCACCAGCTCTTTTCCCATCCTTTCCACTAACACCAGGCAAGAGTGGCTGAAGCAGGCACTGAAAACTATTGTGTGAGCAATGTGGTTGCTATCACAGCATCCTTTTGAAATACTGTTAGATTACACAGCAGATGGAGGGTGGGAGGTGGTATTTGGATCCTCTTTTCAAAGATAGGCTGATTTCCCCTGTAAAATGACACTGCTTACCCTGGTGAAGGCAAAGCACACAGTGACTACAGGAGCGTGAAGGTAAATTTTTTCAGTGTTGTGTGCGCACAACACAGAAGGTAGCAGCAGTCATTATGAATGGGAGCTTGAACCTAGTTGCTGGCTCTCCCCCTCTCCTCCCCAAGAAAGTCACATCCCTGCCATGCCTACAGCAGCTGCTGCTTTTTGGCAAAGGTACAAACAGTAAACACAACCCCAGAGAGGTGCTAAAAGCAAAGAATCGATCGTTATTGCTGCCTTAGCTTGAGGAAAGGAATAAACAGACTGTAGTGTTGGATTTCTACAACTGCTCTTTCTCCGTAGGGAACAAGCCTATCCACTCCTTGCCAGCTAAGAGGAGGTCAGAGCCAGAGGATGTAGCTGCCAATAGCAGACGTGAAGAACAGTCTAGTGAAGAACAGTCTAGTGGGATCTGTCTGAACTAAGTAACTGGTTGCAATAAAAGCTGCTAGCCACTATTGCGGCTGATGCAGATCCTTAAGTATTTTGGTTTCTTAACAGGAAAACAACATATTTCAAACCTCCAGACAAATTATAGTTACCCTGAAAGGGCCAGTCTGTCCTTGGAGAACTGCATGGTATTGGAACTGCTGCAGTGTCACGCATTTCGGCTGTGGCATGAGCAATCCCCCAATGCCCACAGTGCTACTTTATTCATGGAGGTTGGTTTATGCCCTGCAGAAAGTGGGCTTGAATTCTTTCAGTGCCTGCTCCAGCCACTCTTGCCTGGTGTTAGTGGAATGGCTGGGAAAAGATCTGGTGCTCTCCAGGTCAGAAGTAGACAAGAGATGTGGCTAAGGGCTAGACAGCAGAAATCTCTGTGCTAGAGTGACTGCAAATATCCCCTCTGCCAGTTTTCGGTGTATAACAATTTTTCCAGCTGAGCTGGCTGCTGGCTGCCAGGCCATCCTGTGGAGACAAAATTCAGCAGCTGTGCATGCACCTCTCAGAAGGACTCCTTTGCATCTCCCTTACTGCTTTGCTTTTCAGGTAGCACTCCCTGTGGTGACATGTTGTATCAGCTGTGACTAACAATACTGGTTTCAACAGCCCTGATGCTGAGGAGGGGCAAAATGCAAGCATGACATACTCATGAATTTGCTCAGGTGTAGGGCTAGTTGGCTTGGCATGGAAAAACATCTGCTTGAGAAGTAGTTTGCTGCTTCTTTGCTCCTTTCTCATCTGTAGACACACCACAGAACAGACTGAGGGCATTTCTTCAGAGCAGTGTTTGTTTTGTCAGCAACAAGTGTATTAAACTTTGATGTGATCCAAATCAGAAAAAAAATAGAAAAAAATCCCCTCTATGGCTGCTATTAGACTTGGCGGCTGTGTTATGGCTGTGTGCCACTTGACTATGCCCAACAGTGTTAGGCCTTTAAGCAGAATGATCTTGATTCTCAAGAATAAAATCATTATTCTTCTGGGTCACTCCCACTGTGGGAGTGAAGCTTTTTATATTTTTCCTAAAAGATATAAAAATCTGGACCAGGTCCACAAAACATTTTTTAATTCAAATCTCTGGTACAAAGAAATCTAGAGTTTGCTCAAATCTGCTCAGTTGATTCAAGGCGTAGGTTTTTTTTCCCCTTTTAGCTAGTTCTTTCTAGTCTCCTTCTGGATCACCTTTTTCTTTTCTACTTTTATCAGTACTGTCAGACAGGAACTCTACAAGCATCTGAAGGGATAGGGCAGCAAGAAACACTTGCATGTACAGGAGCCTATTTTTAAAATGTGTCTTTAAGACTGCCCAGTGCCAGCATCCTGAGTAAACTCTCATCTGTAATTTTGCAGAAACAACAGCACAGATGAGCTGTTGTTTTTATAATGGCCACGTCTAAGTTCATCCATGTGTTATGGGCCTCTCTGCTCTTGTGCTGGTTGCCTGCTAACCCACAACCTCTCCACACAGCAACCTCTTGCTCATGCATTTTGCTTATCAACAAAAGGAGATGGATTTTGTTTGGGGTTTGGGTTTGTTTGTGGGGTTTTCTTTGTTTGTTTTCTAATAATCAGAAATGGTACAAATATGTAGTGAGTTTTTTTTTTTTTAATTGCTCTTGCTATCAAGTGGTTATACAGCCAGCTCTTCACATCTGAATTTGCTTTTGTGAGCTAGATTTAGATCACCTGTGGTGTGGTGTGATAAGAAGAAGTCAAAAATCAGTCCCTCTCTCTTCATTTATACCTTAGCAATCTCATTTATATGGAGCAGAGAGCTGGAATAGCAAACATACTTCAGTGTGGCAGCTTGATTTATAAGGTGGCATAAACACACAGTGCTGCTCTGAGGCCGGGGATTACTTTGGTTTGCTGCCCCACTTCCATTAGTGTTATGTCAAGAGTTATTTAGTCAGAACTCCCTTTCATACACAGATGTGCAGTCAGAGCTCACTTTCCCAGTCCAGTGCCACCCATCCTTGGCTCAGGCACCCCCCAGGCAGGGATGAAGGAATGGTGACCTGGGGTGATGCTGACTGCTGCACATGCTGATTGCAGAGCATGGGCCCTCACAAACCTAACCCACTGAAAATCACCTTATTCTTTCAGGTGGCCTCACCTGAATTCATGGACTACCTAGATATACAGCAAGAAAAGCCATCCTTTCAAAGACAACATTTTTTTTCCTTCTATTTCAGTGTCCTGGCTGGTCCTGAGTGAAATTTTCCCTGGTGGGATCAGAGGACGGGCCATGGCTTTGACATCTAGCATGAACTGGGGTATAAATCTCCTCATCTCCTTGACATTTTTGACTGTAACTGGTAAGATTTCTCTGTGACCTCCAAAGTTTATATTCTCTTAGTGGGCAAAATAAATATTTTCTATACAAACAACATTGCTAAAATTTCAGCTGTGATGTCCCAGGAGCCAAGATCTCTGTTTAAGTGTTGGTGTAACCTCACCGTTTCCACCACATCTTTCTACATTTGTGCTAGTAATTTCAACCTCACAGTGCTGGTTATCAGACCACCTTGCACATCAACTCCATAGGCTGTGAAACCCAGCTCTTCAAAACTTCATTGCCTTAGTAGATTGAAAATATGTAATATTTAGAATTTAGTTCTGCATCTTTTGATGTCAATGTAACTTCTGCTCTAGATCAGACCACAGCTTTTCTGATCAGACATTTTTAAAGACATTCCCATTTAATTCATTCCTTTTCACAGGAATGTGCTGGCTTTGAGAACTCTTTCTTTAGGAAAGAAGTGTCTTTGTGAGGTAAAAATATTTCACATTTTAGTGTGAGAGATTACCATACAGTAGCTTCTAATGTGATGATAATCAAAGGAAGAGGTTAAATGCTGATGCTAAAATGTGTTGATTAGCAAGTTTTTTTCTAATTTTATATCATACAAATTTTTGAAAAGTTTAGTTTTCATTCTTCTTCTGAGGAAAATATATGCTGAAAATCAAAATATATAAGGGAGTAGAAATTCCAAAATTTCCTTTAACTCATTACTCTCCACCAGAGGCAGATGATCAACCCACAAAAAGTCAAGGTGGTTTTCACCCTGTGAGATGTTTTTTGAGACAGATTTGAAAATGACTGTGATCTGTGATTAAAATGGGGTTATCCTGGTCTCAGTTTCAATGGCTGTAAAGCTCCAGTAACTCTATTGGCTTAGCTGGGTCTTATCTGGATTTATGAAAGTGTAAGTACATTCTTATTCTGCAACAGAAAGGCAGATTTGGAAATTCTACTGTCAAATGAATACATGTGGAGGTCACAGTAGCCAGCAGCACCTGCACTTAGGTATATGACACAGAAGACATCAGCTGGATTAGAAGCTTCAGCTGCAATTTTTAGCTCATGACACAACTGATGTCTCAGTGGTCTGGCTTTGTTCTATCAGGGTAAAGGGGTCTGTAGCAGCCTGTTGGGTTTGCATGTGCTTTACTTTCCAGGGGCTGCAGAGTTCACCCCTCAGCCTGAGGACCTACCTGCCCTGGGACTATAGGCTCAGAAAACAGTTAGTTCTTGGATGGCCTCCTTAGGAGTTCAGTCTTGGATCACTTTCTGGCACAGGACCCATGACTTGCAGTGGAAATGCTGGGAACTGACAGGTGGGGAGGATTAACTGGAGTCAACTGTTAACAGTTGCAAAACCACTTGGATTTGCTTCATGAAAGAATGTGGACCAAAACCATACACAGGCAAAAATTCAAGGCCCTTGTGATCCATACTGCCTTGGCACAAGCCAGTAGCAATGGCTGCTCACTTGTTTTCATCCAGAGTGACCGCAAGCAAAATAAATCAATAGGTTCATGCTAAGTGGATCAATATGGGCTCATCAATTTTCTTTCATAAGGAGTATTAGAAAAAGCAAGGCCACTCATCTTTTTTGAACTATGTGAGCTAAGAATTACAGCCTAGCTTCTTTCTAACTTCCTTGCATTAGGGGCTGTATACTACAAAATACAGGAAGAGAAACAAAAAATGCATTATTAGAAAATTTAAAAAGACATGTTTTCTTCCTTTGTAGAGCTCATTGGCTTGTCCTGGGTGTGCTTCATTTACACAATAATGAGCCTAGCGTCCCTGGCTTTTGTTATTGTGTTTATACCAGAGACAAAAGGATGCTCTTTGGAGCAAATATCCATGGAACTAGCTAAACAGTAAGTACCAAGCGTGTGACTGCATCCCTCAGGTGCCAGAGGGAGAAACTCTTTCAATGCTGCATGCTAAAAAAAAAAAAAAAAAAAAAAAAAAAAAAAAAAAAAAAAAAAAAAAAAAAAAAAAAAAAAAAAAAAAAAAAAAAAAAAAACAAACAAACAAAAAAAAAAACACCGAAACAAACAAACAAACAAAAACTAAGGGACAGGGAAGTTCTGGAAAAATCAGATTTTCTCAGGGCTTGAGGTTGCACATGTTGATCTCAGCGGCCAAGTACATTTTGTAGGAGCTGAAGGACTGGCCCTAAAGGGGTGGTGGTTTCCAGCACCTGCAGCCAGACCTGACTTCCCAGCACTTTTCCTGTCTGGCATTCCTGGAGAGGAAGGCAACACAGTCTTGCATTTAAGGCTGTGTGTCTTGGCTTGCATGCAGAAAAAGGGAAGGAGAGGCACCCTATCTCAAATATTTACATGAGAGTTTTGATAACTCTTCTAGATGGACATTTTTTGGTGCATTTAGTGAGTGCCATGGCTCTGTAGACTCTACGAGCTCATATCCAAAAAAGGTTCTTTCAGCACAAGTATTGTGTCCCCAGCTCACCACATAAAAAGGCTAGAAGAGCAATGAGAGGGAGAGAGTGATGGTAATGTGAATATCGTGTGCCTGTGCCTTTAATAAGACCCATTCTGACTGGTTTTGCATCTTTTTACTCCACCTGTCTGTTCTTATCCCTCAGAAACAGAGTGGTCCTTGAAATTACATACGTGCAATTGTTCTGGTTTAAATGCAAACTAGTGGAAGAAATTAATCCAACTCGAGAGTCAGAGTTACAATTTACTAAAAAGATTACCATGAGTACAATGATACAGAAAAAAACTGGTTTTAACCCCCAAAGACAGATTCATAACCCGGAACCCTGGGACAAGAACAGAACAGTGTTTGTTAGGCCCTGTGCTGAGCACCACGTGGTCCCACTGGGTGCAAAGTAAAAGGAAAGGAAAACCTGTTGGTCTGGATGCTGGTCGCAGTTCTATTGAAGTAACAGTCGCAGTTCTGTTGAAGTTCTGATTCTCCTCTCAATCCAACAAGTAGTACCAGAAGTCCCCAAATCCGGAGTTTTTATACGCTCAAGTTCAGGTGAGAATGCCCAGTACCTCCCCCAGGATGGGGAGCTTCACAGTGGTTGATTTAACTCTGTGAGTCATGGGAGATTTCTGGAATCTTTGATGGTGTAGGTATTGCAGCTGCCTACTAAGCCAGTCCATTGTGACCCATTAGGAGAGATGACCCCTCAGGCTGGGTGTGAAGGTGCAATGCCTCCCCAGAGGGGAGTTATCACAGCTGAGTCATTGATGTGAAAACAAAAGAACACTCCCCTACCTCGAAGAGTTTATTTAACACCCAGCTTGTAGACTGAGGTGTCAGGTGCGCCTTGGGCAGCTGCTGGAAACAATCCATTTATTAACAGTACATCAGAAATTATATAGAGGGTATAGAATGCACAGTTTTGGTTATACCCACATAGCAATAAACTGGTCCCAGCCCCTGTAACTAGGACATCAACAAAAGTACCACATCAATTTGAATAACAGAATTAAATGGGCTGCTGATATGCATGCTGTTTGTTTATCATCTCCAAATGCAGGTGTCATTGACTATAAATTAACCATCAATTTTTTACTATCAATTTGCTACTGCTCCCATTCTTTTCAGTTGTTTTTTTGCCATTAAAAGTTATAGAAAATGCTAAGTAGCCCTGTTTTTTAAAATGCAGCACTCTCCCGTTATGTTCAAAAAGCTGTTCTACAGAAGCTAATTTCTTTTTTGGACTAATCAGAGAAGTTATCAGCATAATGATTAAAAGGATAAAGAAGTAACGGGGAAAAAATTATGGACAAGATTTTTGCAAGGCTGATGGCTTGGGGTAAGAGAGAGTCACCACAGCTGGTGGCATACTTGTACAGGCAAGGCATCATTCCCCAGTTGATCCACAAACCTGATGGGGCAATGCAGACTCCTTCACTCTCTCCCTGCTGACAGGCTGCCAGCAGGCTACTGCGCCTTGAATCCTGTGCCCAGTTCTGAGTCCTTCAGTACAAGAAAGACACTGAGGTGCTGGAGCATGTCCAGAGAAGGGCAACTGAGCTGGTGAAGAATCTGCAGAGTAAGTCATATGAGGAGCAGCTGAGAGAGCTGGGGCTGTTTAGCCTGGAGAAAAGTAGGTTCAGGGGATACCTCACTGCTCTCTACAACTACCTGGGAGGAGGTTGTAGCCAGGTGGGGACAGTTTCTTGCCCCAAGGAAAAAGCGACAGGCCAAGAAGAAACAGTTTCAAGTTGCACCAAGGGATGTTTTAGATTGGTTGCTTGGAAAAATTTCTTTACTGAAAGGGTGGCAAGGCATTAGAACAGGCTGCCCTGGGAAGTGGTGGAATTCCTGAAGTGTTCAAAAGTTATCTAGATCTGGAAAGTGGGCACATGATTTCATCATGAAGATGGCAGTGCTAAGTTAACAGCTAGACTCGAATTTAGAGGTGTTTTTCAATATGACTATCCTATGCTTCTATATCCTTTTTTGACAGTGGAAGTAATTAACATTTGAACAGCTTTAGTGCCATCCTGAAATTGAATTTTCCAGACTATACAAGAGAATTTTTTTTCTAAAGAGCACGCTGCAACTCAGCCAGGCTTGAAGGAAATTGTTTATGGACTAATCACTGTACTGCCGGAGGCCCCGGGCTCTCCCCCCCGCAGCGGTCACTGCTCGGTGGACCGAAGGATTGGCATTTCTGGTCCAGCCTGCGCTGCGCCCCCTGCGCCCTCCCTCCCGTCCTCTTGAAGAAAGGCTGGAGAAGCCGGGAGCCCGAGAAGCCGGAGCCGGCCCTGAAGGGATGCAGGGATGAGG